>NC_140170.1:119820004-120012504 GCF_963971535.1 Notolepis coatsorum
GCCTAACAATAATAGCCAACACAACTACTAGGTTACACTCATTCACTATCTGAGTTACAGTGATGGCAAATGTAGGGTCTGGGCACTCCAACTAAGCAGAGCTTGTGTGCCCACTGGTTGCACATCCAACACTTCTCCCATACCTCCCCTGAACGGCTGTTGGAGAACGTTTCCATACAAACCAAACAAAAACAATCATCTTCATCTGATCAAGACTCCTCCTGTTTCTTTCTTTTCTGTTTCTTCTTCTTGCTGGCTGCCTTTTCCAGCTGGGGTGGAGTACACTGGGATGTACTAGACTTGGCAGGTGGTCTAGGCTGGGATGTACTAGGCTTGGTAGGTGGTCTAGGCTGGGATGTACTAGGCGTGGTAGGTGGTCTAGGCTGGGATGTACTAGGCTTGGTAGGTGGTCTAGGCTGGGATGTACTAGGCTTGGCAGGTGGTCTAGGTTGGGATGTACTAGGCTTGGTAGGTGGGCTGGGGTGCATTGGGCTCTGCTTGGTCTGTCCTCAGCTCATCCATCACCTCCTCCAAGTTGGTGAAGAAACGGCCCATGTTGTCACATGTGACAACCAACCCCAAAGAAAATGTGACGACCAAGCCCAACTGGAATGTCTTGCTAGTATCAAGGCTAACAACCATCTAAAAAAGGTTAGTCAACAACAATCTAAACTATAGCTTTCCCTTCACACTTTTTAGGGATAACAATTGTTTCATTATAAACCAATTGTGTAAAAGCCTAGAATAAAAATACTGAGGAGTTGAATATTTACAATTCCACATGAAAAACACAAAAAGTCCTCTCACCTAAAGTTCAGCTGTCTTACTCCAAAGAAGACTATGTAGGTGAGCTCTGATCCCAATTCTGGACATTTCCATACAAAAATATGGGAGAAAGCGCCTTTTGGTAGCGAAATATAATGAATGTGACAACCTACCCATGTGACAACCATCCCCGTTCTCCCCTATATACAGGATGAATATAATAACATGAGAATAGCATGAGTAGGCCTACAAAGAGTGTTATCCTGCATAAGTGAAATACATAAACAAATTAAAACAGCAGTGAACAATAGGAAACAACTATTTAAAAAATGCATCTCGTGCCCAACCCATGCGCGCAGTTGTGAATGATGTGGGCAAGACAGTTTGCCTTCACAATGCTGTCGTGGTCGTCGTGAAGCTTTTTGTACACAGATTTGTGTTTTCCATAGTTAACACTAGCATTATCCGCTGCATATGCAGATATGCGGTCTAAGCCCAGACCATTTTGACGAAGCCTGCTCGTGATCTGGCTGTGGATTGCGTCGCGCATGGCGAGTGGGAAGAGTTTGGTCGCCCCGTGATTAGACGCATCAGATGCCCAGGTGCGCTCGCGCTGGTTAGACTAGGCTATGTAACACAGTATTTGCGGTGCATTAGTGCATGGTTGGGGATTAATGAGAGGACAAAAACAATAATGATTCATATTTAAATTGTTTATTGAAATACGGGACACTTATTGAAATGCAGGAAATTTTTCTTCTGTTGCTGCATGCGGGACAGATGGCTAAATATCGGGACTGTCCCGCACAAATCTGGACATTTGGTCACCCTACTCCCAATGAGGAGAGAGTGTGTGCACTGAAGAAGCACTGAGCCTGGTGTCTCTTTTCAGAGTGATTTGTCTATGTTTTTTTCTTTTTTCTTTTTAAAGGGGACATGCATTGCTATTCCTTGCACTATTTGGGCAACTTTACACAATTCCTGTGAGTCTATGGAAGACATCTGTAAGGTTTATAAAAAAAAAAAAAATCATTGTTTTATATTTCTAATGGAGTACTCAAAAGCATCATTTTCCGGCCTCAGGATTTCTCAGTTATTGGATGGGCTCCGCCCATAAGCGCTTCCACACAGCGTGATACATACGAGAGAGAACGAGCAAGCGAGAGAGAGAGAGAGAGAGAGAGAGAGAGAGAGAGAGAGAGAGAGAGAGAGAGAACGAGCAAGCGAGAGAGAGAGAGGGAGAGAGGGGAGATGCGTCCCAACACACACGCAGTCAAGTTTGTGTGTGTGTGTGTGTCCGACGAGGGAGAGATGGCGCAGACACATTTACACACATTTCTGCAGTCCCTCCCGCCGTCCCTCTCTCTCTCTATCTCTCTTTCTCTCTCCCTCTCGCTCGTTCTCTGCCTGTCAAACCCCGTTTGAGGAAGTGTCGGGTTACAATGCGGTCTCTGGTCTCTGCACTATAATGGTTGATGTGGGCGGTGGAGGTGAGTACAACCAGGGGCGGAGCTATGCAAATCAATGCTATATTAACGTCACAAAAACCGTCAAATCAGAACAGTTTAGTTGAGTGAGGGAGGATCTCGTGAACTTGGTGGCCATTGATTTTGGGCAGAACTTAAACTGAATTCGACAACGCCCTTCCAAATCAGAACGCATCAGGATGCCTCCAAAGCCATGCCTCACTAGGTAGCTACAGTAGTATGCAGCTATGTGTTAGCAGCAGGCCTTTGTACGTGTGCAACTGTTATGCGCATAAAAGTGTGAGTGTCACTAGATAGAGAGCTCGCTTATACCTATAACAATGACCAATAAGATGTGAACACAAGCCCTTACTCTACTCTGCAGAATCTTAACACATTGACGACCAGCATGTAGCGCCGATTTATAGGCCAGAGGACAGAGGTTTGTTTACAAACCGATGTACTTTCTAACAGCTATATATATAATTTATAGTATTGCTATCTGTCCATTCTCATTGTCACTTGAGTGCATAAACCGTGCCTTCATAATGGCTTAAAGAAAATAAAAATCCATCGGTTGGTTGTCATTTTATAGCGCCGTGAATATAAGGTTTATCGCAGTTTTCGCCTCTGTTTTTTTCTGGGGAGCTAGATAATAGGCTAAAGGCTAGTCACGTTATATCAAACGCCATTTCTGCTGTATATATACGAATGAAATTAAACAAACTGTGTAGCATCCGGACTATTACAGAGCATCTATGGATGAAATGGGGGCGGCGGGGAACGCCGATCAGTATTATTGATTAGCAATACAGTGTGCGTTCAAGTAGCCATTTTCACTGATCGATCACGTTACGTTTTAAAACAATGTCCAATCCAGCTGTAATTTGGGTGAATAGTATCCTACCGTCAGGCCATGTGATCGCCGGCAGCATTTCGTCATTAGTCATCGGAATCTGGTAGATCGATATGTCCATTGGCTAATCATAAATCCCATTATTCCAGGCTGAAATATGCGTTCGGTAACGGGATCAAAGATGGAGGGTCTTCGTTTGGAACCGAGGCTCATATGAAACGCCCACAGACAGTAAAAAGATTATTTTTTTCAATCGCCCTCAATGATACTGCAGTGGAGCAATGGCGCCCCTAAGCGGATCTGGCCGGTATTGCATGTTTCGAAAATCAAATATGTGGGTAGGTCCTGCAAGTCGATCGCGGACGTTAATAGCGTTATTAATATGGAATAAAACAATAACAACTCGCCACAAGTTAACTCGTGGCTCTGGTCCTCAACGGGTGGAATCAAAACACGTATATATGTGGACGGTCCACATAGTGTTAACCTATAGTCACCTGCTTGTTGTTATTGTTTTCTATAATCATTTAACCAACTTATTATATGTTTATTATATGTTTTATCATGGAAAGAAACAACTGCATTGAATTGAGGAAGAGAGAAGACAGGGAGAAAGAGAGAGGAAGTGAGAGCAACACCTAAATAGAGATCAATGGTGAATACTGTCCCTCTCCTCCTCACTCTGTCTATCTTTGACACACACACACACACACACACACACACACACACACACACACACACACACACACACACACACACACACACACACACACACACACACACACACACACACACACACACACACACACACACACACACACACACACCTTGATCCAGCCCATCCTCTGTGTCCATGCTATCTTCCTCCTCCTCCTCATTGTCATCATAGTTATAGTTGGGGTCAAAGGTCATGAACTTCAGACACAGCTCGATCACCGTAGCAACATGGGGTGACATTTCCTTAGGACACCTGTCAATCAACAGAGAGAAGGGGAAGAAGCTATAAGCTCAGTTAATTCTTAGACTGAATTTGTAATACATAATATATAAAATGCTATATAAAATAAAACATTATTTTGTTTAGTCTGATGTGCTTTTTTGCAGCCATCAATCAATATGTTGTAGCTTGAAAGCAGCCTTGGTCAGGTTAATAATCATGCCTGGCTCAGCCACAGTCTAGTTACTAATCACACCTGGCTCAGCCACAGTCTATAGTTACTAATCACACCTGGCTCAGCCACAGTCTAGTTACTAATCACACCTGGCTCAGCCACAGTCTAGTTACTAATCACACCTGGCTCAGCCACAGTCTAGTTACTAATCACATCTGGCTCAGCCACAGTCTAGTTACTAATCACACCTGGCTCAGCCAGTCTAGTTACTAATCACACCTGGCTCAGCCAGTCTAGTTACTAATCACACCTGGCTCAGCCAGTCTAGTTACTAATCACACCTGGCTCAGCCACAGTCTAGTTACTAATCACACCTGGCTCAGCCACAGTCTAGTTAATCACACCTGGCTCAGCCAGTCTAGTTACTAATCGCACCTGGCTCAGTCACAGTCTAGTTACTAATCACACCTGGCTCAGCCAGTCTAGCAGTGTTTTGAAGACAATGCAGGCGCTTGCTTCTCGCTGGCCAGACCACGGCTAGTGTAGACAAGGTTTGTGCGCGTGTGTGTCTGCATGTACGGCCTGTACTGTGTGTGTGTGTGTGTCTGCGTGTGTGCGTGTGTGTGTGAGTGTGTGTGTGTGTGTGTGTGTGTGTGTGCGTGTTACACTCCCAGACCTGCACAAGGTTGGGAGAGGCAACCCCACATTGACAGTTGGGACAATAGGAGTTACTGTCCTACACAGGGGATTGATGGTGGTGTTATAGCACCATCTGGTGTTCACCTGCAGTTAATGCAGTCAGTTAAGATGCTATCAGACTGCATTCGAAGTCTTCTATTGTTACAAGTAGGTTATTTGTTACAAGTGTTGTCTGTTTAGGTTGTTCTTATGGTTGGTATTCTTTCCTGTTTTTTGTATCGCCTAATTCCTCTTCCTGTTGTTTTGATTATTGTTTTGTTCTTTGTGCCTGTCTTTCCCCAGCTGTTGTGATTGTTAATTGGGTTCAGTATATATTGTTTGTTGGTTGGTCGAGTCATTATGGCGTCATTGTCTCCTCGTTTTCCCCGTGTCGTGCCTGCCTTCCCTGTTGAGTGAGTTCCTGCCTGTCTACCCCTGGCGTTTTTTTGTTTTCCTTCGTTGTTTAGTAGTACTTACCAGAGGTGTGGACTCGAGTCACATGACTTGGACTCGAGTCAGACTCGAGTCACAAATTTGATGACTTTGGACTTGACTTGACCAAATCAAAAAAGACTTTGACTTCGACTTTGACTTTAATACCAATGACTTGTGACTTCACTTGGACTTGAGCCTTTTGACTTGAGAAGACTTGATACCTTGGCTTCCCCCATGCCCAAAGATAAGTTATATATTAAATACTGAATGGTTCGTTAGTTACTGCGTTATTTTTATGTAGATTGGTAGCGAGCTGCAGCGTAGTTCTCCTCTCCGGTCTGAGACCAATAGGGGTCCAGCTGCAGCGCCGGAGAATCCTCTCACTGGGCAATCCTGTGGCAGCCACGAACCTTCTTTCTATAGAAGCAGCTCGGATGTTCAATCAATCAATCAATCCAATAACACACGCTCGTCGCTCACTTAAAACAGCGCACCTCCCAGCTGCTATATAGAAAGTAGTAGGTTCGTGGCTGCCACAGGCTTGCCCCTTGAGAGGATTCTCCGGTGCTGCAGCTGGACCCTACTCGCGGAGACACGCTGTGCTGTGGTGTTTACTATTTGACCGTCATGGCAGCCCCCACTAGTCGCGTTTTTACAGATGGATATGGTCACAATTTCTCTTTTGTCAAGCACAAAGAAAAGATAGTTTTAGTTAAATGTAATTTGTGTCTTGGCTCAAAGATCATATCTTCTGCCCACTTTGTTTGAAACAATCCGACAGCATCCAATGAATTTGCGCCAGAGAAGAAGTAAGTTACGAACGTTAAGAACAACGGATCCAGTGGTGAAATTATACCAAATATTGCTTCGTTTGCTTATAAAAACTATGTGGTGGTCAACAAAAAACGAATTGCAGAAAATCACAGATTGAGACGCAACAACTTCCAACTACATTTGAAGCTGCATAAATAACGGTATGTAACTTGGTTTATAAACAATCAGAAATGTCTTGCTTGATGAAAGCCTAACATTAATGCTGCTCCTTAAAATTTTTTATTGATTGAAAATTGTATTAAAGATTGCAGAATGGGTACAATACAGTACAGCTCAATACACACAATTGTTAAGGGGATGCAGGCCAGAGAAAGACTTGCATCTTGTTTACATCAGGGTCCCCCATTTTCAATTCATCATGACACTTATGACATACAGCTATACAGTACTGTTTTATCAAGACATTTATGACATACAAGTATTACAGTACTGTATAAGAGACATAGATCATAAGAAACAGAAATATATACTACATTTGAAGGGGAAGGGGGGTTGGACATTTACAGGGGCCAGTTTTTAATTGCAGCCACCCGTAGGTGCTATTTGAGAGCGGTTTTGAAGGAGGGTAGGGATTTACATTATTTTACGGCTATGGGTAGGGCGTTCCACATTGTTGTGGCATAATTGCGAAACGTGTTTAGTCCCTTGTTTGAGACGAATCTGGGTTGAACATGATTTGTGGAACTCCCTCTGGTGTTGTGGTCCTGGAATTCACTGACCTTTGGGAAGTATTTCGACATGTAGGTGGTAGTGTATCTTGTAGACCAGGCCCATTGCAAGTTGATGTACTCTGTTGTCTACTCTAAGCCATCCTAGGTTGTCAAAATGGGCAGGGGTAAGGTCAAGCAGTAGTCTGACCAGTTTGTTTTGTGATGTTTGTAATCTTGTTTTTAGTGCCTTTGAGGTGCTTTGGTACCATGAGGTACAAGCATAGTCGTAGTACCCTTGAATGAGTGCTCCTGCCAGAGTCTTCAGGGTATTCTTGTTTACCAGTGAGGAGATACGGTACAAGAATAGAGTTCGTTGGTTGACTTTTTTTGATTACATTGGTTGCCATTTTGTCACAGGATGGAACCCAGGTAGGTAATTTCATCTTTCCTTGTGACAATATTGTCACCCACTGTAACAGAGAAGCCGTTGGCCTTGCTGAGTTTGTTATTTTATCCAAGAGAGAGAGAGAGAACTCGCACACGAATTAGGCTCTACCTAATTCTAATACCTAATAAACGACCTAATATATGAAATGCAGAGATGCCTTGTCATTTCAGTACAGATTTTTTATACCCCAAAATTGATAAAGGGTTAAGGTTAGTTGAACCGAGGTCTGCTATTATGGATCATGTGCCTAGACTGTATATACAGGGCAGGCAGACGTTAAATAAATGATTGGTCCAAGTGGGAAGACAATATGTTGGTTATTGTTATCCTATACCTTTAAAATGGATATGGTGATCCTTATTCTTTTTTTTCTCAATATACTCCTGAACTGGTTTTCAAGCAGCTCTTGCCCAATTGTATCTAGTTGTAAGACTGATTCTGAATATTATTACATTTATAGAAATTAGATTATGTTTTGCCAACAAGTTGATAATGAAACTTTTTGGTGAAACGCGTATTATGACTTGTTTAGGACTCGAAACTTAAAGGTTAGGACTTGGGACTCGACTTGGGACTTGTCAGTCTTGACTTGGGACTCGACTTGGGACTTGCCTGTCTTGACTTGGGACTTGACTCGGGACTTGAGTACCAAGACTTGCGACTGACTTGAGACTTGCAAAACAATGACTTGGTCCCACCTAGTAGTTCCTTTAGTTTGTTTTGTATTCTGATTGTGTTAGTAAACATCACCCCTCGTCTCTGCCTCCGTTCCTTCTTCCTTGTCTGCAACTGTGTTCTCCTCCCTTCATCGCCACCCCCGTTCGTAACAGAATGACGACACCATCTAAGAGCACAGCAGACAAGGTGGCCAATACCATGACGATCATCCGTAGCATGGTGGGCGGTGATCTGGAGCATTACTCACCTGCCAAGTGGGTATTCCTGCTTCGGATGATCAGCAAGGTCGCGGCGGAGAGTCCGACACAGGAGCCAGCGATGCGGGTTATGGCCGACCACGTCGCTGCCCTCATGGACGGGTTTAGGTCGCTTGCTGCTACTCTACCCACCAGCTGAATCCCAGGTGTGGTTCCCATGGCTAGCGTAGCCACGTCAGCTAACCGGCTCCCCATTGTTAGCACAACCCCGTTTGCTAGCTTTCCCCCCGGAGCTAGCCAGCCAGCTAGCATAAGACTCATGGTCAGCCTAGCTCCTAGAGCTAACCAGACGTCCACA
Source organism: Notolepis coatsorum (assembly GCF_963971535.1). Taxonomy (NCBI): domain Eukaryota; kingdom Metazoa; phylum Chordata; class Actinopteri; order Aulopiformes; family Paralepididae; genus Notolepis; species Notolepis coatsorum. The sequence continues at coordinate 119,828,482 of NC_140170.1, forward strand.
GCTAGCACAGCCCTGCCCGTTAGCTTCGCTCCTACAGCTGGCCAGACGTCCACAGCTAGCACAGCCCCGCCCGTTAGCTTCACTCCTACAGCTAACCAGACGTCCACAGCTAGCACAGCCCCGCCCGTTAGCTTCGCTCCTACAGCTAACCAGACGTCCACAGCTAGCACAGCCCCGCCCGTTAGCTTCGCTCCTACAGCTAACCAGACGTCCACAGCTAGCACAGCCCCGCCCGTTAGCTTCGCTCCTACAGCTAACCAGACGTCCACAGCTAGCACAGCCTCGCCCGTTAGCTTCGCTCCTACAGCTAACCAGACGTCCACAGCTAGCACAGCCCCGCCCGTGAGCTTCGCTCCTACAGTTAACCAGACGTCCACAGCTAGCACAGCCCCGCCCGTTAGCTTAGTGACATTCCCTGCCACTGGTTATATCCATCAATATAGCCAGTCTGCCACCACTCTAAGCCTATGGAGATGTTCACCTTCTTTGCAGGGCTATAACTTTTTAAATTGTATTGCTAAATTGACATTACTATGGCCTATTCAACATCGATTATCTATCGTTCAGGATGTAGGAACGTTATACTTTTTCATTCATAGATTCATACAAAAATACCTTCTAGAATATAAGTATGTTTTTATCGTTTTCTGCAGTAATTGATAGAACATGAGTTATAGGCATAAACGCATATATAGATTATCAATTGCCGTTTATTCCCGATACACGCTATATTAAAAAATTCAACTGTATATGATCCTATACGTTATGCGTTATCATGCGTGGATGAAAGGGGGGGGGGGGGGAGTCGTTTATAATTCCGTGATCGTCAGTAAATGCTTTATGTAGTACGGGTGATATATTGATCAGATCGGTTTGCAGTGAAATGAATGAACAATTGGGCTGAAAATAGCGTCAGCGTCCTCTTACCGTGCGTCAATGAGACTGGCGGTGAAAGATCCCAGGTATAGGACGTCGATCGCCTAGGTCCATTTCCGGTTTGTATGTCGCAATAAACGCCGAAATCATATAGATTATTAAGTTTATAAAGCGATCGGTATGTACTATAGTGTCTGTCGGGAGCCTTGCGACAATATCTGACCGGATGAATTCAATCAACGCACAGCAGCCATATCGTGTGTGTGTGTGTGTGTGTGTGTGTGTGTGTGTGTGTGTGTGTGTGTGTGTGTGTGTGTGTGTGTGTGTGTGTGTGTGTGTGTGTGTGTGTGTGTGTGTGTGTGTGTGTGTGTGTGTGTGTGTGTGTGTGTGTGTGTGTGTGTGTGTGTGTGTGTGTGTGTGTGTGTGTACCTGCGAATAAAAGCTTCAAAGGCCTGGAAGCAGTACTCTCTGAGCTCATCGTCTTCAACACTGGTGAACTTTACCACCATGGGAATCAGCTTCTCCAGGTGCTCACCTACAGCAGAACACACACACGCACACATACACACGCGCGCATGCGTGCGTGCACACACGTTTCTATTGTTATACTTATTCTATTGGATTACATTGCTTCTCTAACCCCTAACCCTGGCCACTACATGCCTAACATGAATTAATATCTCATGTCTCATCACATGTCATCATGATTTCATCACACCTTGTCACCCAGGACTCTCCCTAGGATTTGGTGACAAGGTAGAGTTGGGCTGCTGTTAATGAAACCAAACAATACTCATACTATACTGATCCATTGTGACACTGGACCTTCTACAAGGTGCTTCTGATCATCTCCACACTAATCTAATCTCTAATCTCATCACATCATCACATCTAAAAGAACACATCTGTTCTGATCACACTTCCATCTCTCTTTTCTCCTCATCTCACCTGTCACACCTGACGTCCTCACATCTCCTTTCATCACCCTTCATCTCTATGTTCTTCTCATCTCACCTCATCTACATTTACATTTACATTTTGTCATTTAGCTGACGCTTTATCCAAAACGACTTACAAGTTATGTACGACAAGTCAGCAGGAAGGGTACAACTCTTTCAGCTGAGTAACAATGTTCATCAAACAGTGCTGAAACGTGGGTGTTGCAGTGTTGAGTGCATAGTAGTAAAGACATATTAGTGTAGTATCATCTCAACAATGTATCTTATCACCTCGTCATGTCTCTCTCATCTCCTCTCCTCCGATCTCACCACATTTTCTCTTACTTCATCACATCTATTCTCCTCTCTCATCTCGTTCTCCTCTCATCACATCATACCAGATCACATGTTATGTCGTATTTTCACGACTTACCAACTCGATGGCCACCCTGGCGACTGACGGTTGCAAGGCACTGGATGTACGTCCTGGTCATCGAAGTGGGCGGGCCTTTGGCCAGCTCGACCAATAGGTGTTCGGTGAGCTGGGAGAAGAGGGCAGGGCTACAACAGGGTACCAGGTGGCCCAGAGCCAAGATGGAGCGCTTCCTCACCGCCATTCTGGGGCTGGTCAACTGAGAGAAACACATGCACATAGAACCACATTCAGAGGCAACATATACGATGTATGAGACAAGTTGTGACTGCCATATGATTACAAAGACTATTAGATCTGGTGATGCAATGTAATGCTGTGAATTGGCTGCTGTATTTGGAATATTTCATGTTTAACATCAAATATAGGATTTCCTTTCCATGATTGTCAGAGACTAGTCCAAGATATTTACCTGAGGTAGCAGGCTGGAGAGCAGAGAACCATGGAAGGTAACCAGCGAGCCACTCAACCTGGAGATGCATAAAAAGACTAATTTTTTATCTTTGGTATACTGTGTAACTTTTCATAGAATGCACAGATTAACGCAGAAAACGAAGACATAAGATTTTGTTACACAACCAATTTGTAATATTATGTTATATGACCTTCCCAACATGTCCGACAGGATGTCCAGAGCCTCCAGCTGAACTGACACGTCTTCCTGTTTCCCCATCGCTCCAATTAGCTGACAGGTGATCTTCTTGCACACACTGGCCGTCAGGGTCAGACCTGCCAATATAAATATAATACCACTGACATGACATAGAACATTGGAGATTGACCACTATGTGTAGGCCTATCTAGAGGCACCACTGTGTGTGTGATACAGCACAGGACCAGTGTTTGGAAAGACCATGGGGAAGATAGGTCTTTACCTGAGGATGGGGGGGGGGGCTCTACGATGACAGTCTACTCTAGAGCAGGGGTCACCAAAAATTTTTAAACTGAGAGAGCTACTTCAAGGGTACTGAGCTGTAAGTACGAAGGGCTACTTGTATGGTAACGGTCGCCATGGTGACGGTCACTATGGTAACGGTCGCTATGGTAACGGTCGCTGTTGTCATATTTTTTTCTTTTATATATTTTTCCCATTTTACATGTTATTTATTTAGTAATTTCTTTGGTATTTTTTCTATACAAAATAATTATAATAATAAAACTAAATGTTTTTTTAAATGACATGTAAAAAATATATATATATATTTAAATGGTCGCTACGGTAACAGTTGCCATGGTGACGGTCGCTATGGTCACTGTTGCCATGGTGACGGTTACCATAGCGACCGTCGCCATAGTGACCATCACCATGTTTCAAGTTTCAAGTTTCTTTATTAGTTGACATGCAAAGATACAGAATACCTTCACATGGAATGCTTTTTTCTGTTATGCTCCTATGAGGATCATAGGACGCTTGGATCATACACATACAGCTCATTACAGTAATATTCCACAATTATTACATTTTAGATAGTAATAATGGTACAGAGCCTTGAGACAAACATATGCATATTCACCACCGCAAACAGACTGGCAGCCGTCATAGGCAGCGCCATTTACGGAAGGAGGGGGGAGTGGGTTGGGGTTGTTACAGGGCTGTAGGGGGGGGGGGGGGGGTGGGAGGGGGGGGGGAGGTGGGGGGGAGTGCACAAGCCAAGTCCTGGGTGGGGGAGGTCTCCCTCACACGAGGCAGCCGTCAGTGCAGCGCCAATGCAGAGGAAGGGGGGGGGGGGGGGACTAGGGATTGGGGTTGTGGGACGCCGCTCGCCACTCTTATCTCCCAGAGAGCCTTCGACTCCAGAGCTCTCGGTTCGACCTTGGTCCAAGAATTTGTTTTGGCTGACTGACTGGCACAATTTATCCCAGCCACGTCCCTTTAAATTTGATTTGAATAGAGTGGAATATAACTCTATTGATTTGAGTGGAGTGAGTTTTAACAACTCCGTCCAAATGACTGAATGCATTATTAGTCCAAGTGTCCAAGTGTCTTATCAGTTCATTTTGGTAGATCCTGTGCGCGGTAAACAGATCCAAAATCTTCTTATTGCAGTCCAAAAGCTTCGATAATCCAAATAATACCACGTCTTCAAGTTTGTAGCCCAATTATGATGTCCCAATAGGCAGAGAGGGCTAGCCTTATTCTGCTTCTTGAAGAAAATATGCAATCCACTGATTAGATCCATTTAGAGTTGATTTGAGTATAGTCCGGCCACCGGCACGAAGCAGGGCATAGCAGCGTCAGGCTCCATGGTGCAGTAGAGGCGGCGGTAGGAACGGCCTTGAAGGCCTTGGGAGAGAGGAAAGAAATGCGACTTGTCTCTGCAAGAGGTGACCATCACCATGGTGACCGTTGCTATGGTAACGGTCGCTATGGTCACTCTTGTAATTTCTTTTCATATATTTTCCCCATTTTACATGTTATTTATTTTGTAATTGTTTTGATATTTTTTTGATGAAAATAAATTATAATAAAACAAAATGTTTTTTTTAATTACATGTAAAAAAATATATATATATATTTTCATTTAATTTAATTTTTATTTATTCGTACATGGAATTGTTACAGTCCAACAGTACACAGTTCACTTAATATGTTTGTTGAATGCCGACGGGTTGTCTCTTATCTATCTCAGATCACCTACTCGAGATAGAACCCTGTGGCCGCCCGATATCCCCCAGCGAGGTGCTAAACTTGCTAAGTTCTCGGGTCAATTACTATTCCTAATCACGCTTACTTCATAGTAACTAGTTAGTTATATCCAGTTGATATGAAATATAAGCATAGAAGAGTTGTTAACCTCTTCTTTGTTTGTAATAAACCGAATGTATGTCTGGGAGAACTCTTTTGCCTATAATAATAGTAATTATATTATCACCATCACCATCACCACCACTATCATCATTTTTTAGGAAAGGCCTGTAATGCTAATCATTTGTAAGCCTGATGATATTACTAATGCCAATAGTGTAATATTAGCGCAATAACACTTAATAATCATTTGCAAGCCCCAGTACCTCTTATCAATTCGACAGGTCCATCAATCCGTGGCCCGATCGTCCGGCCCTGCAGTGGCTAGACTCTCAGTTTCCCACAAATCCAATGGAGCCCGTCGAACACAGAGATACCGGCCCCCGCAAACAACAAACAGTGCCATATATATATATATATATATATAATATCCTTTATATAACTTTAGCTGAAAAGCAGTAACCAGCAATTGATTCAATCTGCATGGCTTCCAGAATATAGCTATACCGAGTTACCTCAGATGAGAGCAGGGCGAGGCCAGCGTCGTGGCACATTGTGATAGAAAGCAGTCCACGAATTCAATAAGTATTTTCAACAAAGTTGTTTTAATTAGAAAAAGTAAGTTACAAAGATTCTGTCTTGAAAATTTCCAATCCAGTAAAAATAAGTATAAAACAAAACATCTCTCATAGCATATCAAAAACTCTCTTTGTCGCTATCATTTAAAAGATTTAGCTAAGAGCTTAGCATAGCTCTTCAAAATCTAAAGAGTATTCTTCCTAGGGAGGTTTACTCAAAAATTGCCAGGCCATGCCCCATACACCGCTCGACATTGCCTGGCTCTATAAAAACTCTTCAAAGTGGAAAAGTCTACAATCAAAATCTAATGCGGATCAGGCGAGCTCGGCTTTATATACAAGTTCTGTATCATATCAAGACCTCTTCTATTGGTCTAAATACAGTGATGTCATTTCTACCATCCAATCAACACATAACACACTCAGTAAGGATGAACTCCTCCCTTTCTAGTCGTTACATTTACTGGAGAAGTAACAGATTACTTTCTTTTGGGAAAAACCCCATTACGTCACTAAACATTTATGCATGTCTGCAATGATCCAAATTCTACAGAAAGCAGATATAGCATATATATACATGTACAATTCAATACTCATATACTTAAACACTGATTGATATGCCCACACATCATATATGTATTTTGTAGTTTAAAGTGTATAATAGCTCTCTGCCTCATAACTGCAAGGGTTAACTCTGCAGGCAGTGATTCTCCCACCTTCAAGGTCAGGCCACATTCCTGGCGTCACAGAACAGTAAGAGAAGGGGCCTCTTCTCTTTCCCTTCTCCATGACGCCGACACACACCACTGATGATTAACGGGGCTACCGTGGACAGGGTGAGCAGCTTTAAGTACCTGGGGGTCCACATCTCAGAGGATCTGACATGGTCAACACACATAGACACAGTAGTAAAGAAGGCGAAACAGCGCCTCTACCACCTGAGACAGTTAAGTAAGTTCAGAGTATCGGGGAAGATACTCCAGTCCTTCTACTCAGGAGCTGTAGAGAGCATCTTGACCGGAAACATCACTGCCTGGTATGGAAACAGCACGGCACAAGACAAGAAGGCCCTACAGAGAGTGGTGCGCTCAGCCGAGCGTACCACGGGTATTGCACTACCTCCCCTGCAGGTTCTATACAACAAGAGGTGCAAATCCAGAGCCTGCAGGATAATGAAAGACCCTCACCACCCCAATAACAGCCTGTTCCAGCTGCTGAGGTCAGGCAGACGCCTGCGAACCCCAGCTACTAGGACAGAGCGGCTTAGGCTCAGCTTCTTCCCCCAGGCCATCAGAGCCCTGAACAATGAACATTGAGTGCCACAGAACACTGAACTATCCACACACAAGCACACATGAACACACACACGACACGCACGCTGTGCACGCTCACACACTATCAATCAATCAATCAATCAATCAAATTTATTTATATAGCACATTTAAACATGACACTTGTCAACCAAAGTGCTTCACAAAGGATGCTTGGTTCATACACATACAGCTCATTATAGTAATATTCCACAATTATTACATTGATAGTAATAATGGCACACAGTCATAAATTCACCAACATGCGCATTTGTTATACATGCAGGACTCTTTGAGACAGACGTATGCGTATTACCGCTGCCATGTTTGGCGCAGAGCACCCGGGGGGGGGGGCTGGGGGGTGGGGGTTGACGAGACAGCCTTGGCTCCCCCCTCCAGCACGCATACGAGTTAGCTGCCATACAGGCGCTGGGCCATACACGTAGGAGGGGGGGTGGGGGGAGGGGGCTGGGGGTGGGGGGGCCACATGCCACTCTTATCTCCAAGAGAGCCTTCGACTCCAGCAGCTCAAAGTTCGACCTTGGAGTCGTCCAGGAATTTGTTTTGGCTGACTGACTGGCAACATTTCCCCAGTCACGTCGATTTAAATTTGATTTTGAGTAGAGTGAATTATAACTCTATTGGTTTGAGTGGAGTGAGTTTTAACAACTCCGTCCAAATGACTGAATGCATTAATTTGTCCAAGTGTCTTAATCAGTTCATTTTGGTACGTCCTGTGCGCGGTAAACAGATCCAAAATCTTCTTATTGCAATCCCAAAAGCTTCGATAATCCAAATGTCCACGACTTCAAGTTGGTAGCCTGATTGAAATGTCGCAGAGGCAGAGAGGGTTAGCCATATTCTGCTTCCTTGACGAAAATATGCAATCCACTGATTAGATCCATTTCGAGTTGATTTGAGTATAGTCCGACAACCGGCACAAGGCACAGAGCACAGCAGCGTCAGGCTCCATGGAGGCAGTAGAGGCGGCGGTAGGAATGGCCTTGAGGAGCCTGGGGAGAGGAGAGAAATGCGACTGTCTCTGGGAAGGCTGGGAACATTCTGAGCCACACTAGCAGCCACTTAACACTTTAACATGAGCGGGCACACACTCATGCCGCACACTTATGGCCAAAAGGAAAGGCCACTTTAAATTAGAATAACAGGAACAGTGTATTGCACTACCAAAGCTACCTAGCATGTCCTATATGCTCTGTAAATAACTATGTACAGATACCGAGATGTCACACCATGTTACCTGTTACCTGTTTATTGCACAATGTTGTTTTTTTATTGGATTCTATTATATGTTGTAACACTGTATTGCACATCGTTGCGGGCAAGACCACCCGCATTTCATTGTATACTTGTATGCCGTGACAATTAAAACTCTTGACTTGACTTGACTTGACTACACAAGATATGGTTTTTTAGAGTCTATAGTTATAGTTCTTACAGTTTTACACAAGTAGGAGGAAGTACACAAAGACATTCTTCATAATCACTGACGCTTAAGTCATCTCTTAACATATGCTTAGATTTAAAACAGATATATACAATAAACATATGCTTAATCCTTTACATCCTACAAGTGACAGAGAGAACAGGATGTCATAATAAAAAGTGTCACTAGTTGTTTGTGGCACTTCAACAATGTTCCACTAAATTCCATGGCCGAAAGGAACAGGAAGAAGAATTGTACCTGCCCCTACACACATACAGTACACTTATAGATTAATTGCAATGTTTATCAAACCAAACAAAATGTAGATACTTGTTTTGCAGAAATGGAAACATCAACACAATTACATTAACATGAATAAATACATTTTGTGTGTCTATCAGTTAAATTGCATATTTAGGTTAATTCATTTATATAAAAACACACACATTTAGATATATTTATATAATGTATTATTCTATACTTCTATATACTATACTATATAATTGTATTATTCTTATTTTATTATAATATAACTAAATCATACTAAATGATACTACACTATATTATATTGGTATACAGTATGATACAATATTTTTATATATTATTATTCTATGTTAAGCTGCTATATACTATATTACTATACTCCTACTAGTGTGAGGTTTTGCCCGCTGCTCACTACCTTTTCTCTGTCTTCTTTAAGCCTACTGTTAGGAATTCCCTACTCACTCTCTCTAGCCCCCACCCTCTCGTTCCTTACCCTTAGTGGCCACACCTGTTTGATATTCTATTATCCCTCGCACCTGTGGTGGCAGGCTAATTAGTCCCCCTGTGGGCTTTAAATACCAGGGCTCTTCCCCTCGTTTCGGCGTGGGGTCGTGTTGTATTCATGCTGAGTCATATTCTCTAACATCTAGACTTTTTCGGGAGATCCTCTGGTCTACCAATGCTGTAAGATGGATCTCTCCAGCCTTGAGATGTTTGCTCCAGCCTTCGTCTGCTGTCGCCGTAGCCTGTGGAGGAGACTGTTCTGCGCTCCCTGTAACTTCCACGGGAGGCACCCCAGCGTTCCACTGCAGACCCCAGCGCAGCTGTTCGTCCTGACGCACATCTAGACCAACGCGCATCTCCCGGACCCTCGGGCTTGGCACGCTCTCCAGTCACCAGCGCGCAACGCGCATCTTCAAGGGCTTGGCCACCTGTCGCCGTTTGCCTGGAGGGAGACATTGTACTGCGCTCTCTAATTCTCTACGGGAGGTATTCCAGTGTTCCACTCCAGACCAGCGCGCCAGATGCGCTCAAGCCTTCGCCACCTGCCGCCGTTTGCCTGGAGGGAGACACTGTACTGCGCTCTCTAATCCTCTACGGGAGGTATTCCAGTGTTCCACTTCAGACCTTCGAGCTTGGCACGCTCCTCCGTACCAGCGCACAGACGCGCATCTTCCAGACCTTCGAGCTTGGCACGCTCCTCCGTACCAGCGCACAGACGCGCATCTTCCAGACCTTCGAGCTTGGCACGCTCCTCCGTACCAGCGCACAGACGCGCATCTTCCAGACCTTCGAGCTTGGCACGCTCTCCAGACCTCAGCGCGCCGACGCGCATCTTCCAGACCTTCCTGCTTGGCACACTCCTCCTCGCAGACGCACCCCGATGCGTCTCTCTGTTCCGACGCGCACACCAAGGTGTGGCGCGCCACTCTGTTCCTCGGCTCCGACAGCGGCTACCCGGTGGACGACGCCCTCGCCACCGCCACTGTTCCGACGCGCACACCAAGGTGTGGCGCGCACTCTGTTCCTCGGCTCCGACAGCGGCTACCCGGTGGACGACGCCCTCGCCACCGCCACTGTTCCGACGTGCACACCAAGGTGTGGCGCGCACTCTGTTCCTCGGCTCCGACAGCGGCTACCCGGTGGACGACGCCCTCGCCACCGCCACTGTTCCGACGCGCACACCAAGGTGTGGCGCGCACTCTGTTCCTCGGCTCCGACAGCGGCTACCCGGTGGACGACATCCTCGCCACCGCCGCTGTTCCAGCACCCTGTTCCTCGGCTCCGACAGCGGCTACCCGGTGGACGACATCCTCGCCACCGCCACTGTTCCAGCACTCTGTTCCTCGGCTCGGACAGCCAGCCACCCGGTGGCGATGCCCTCGCCCCGTTGCTGTCCCTGTACCATTACGCATACGCCTGGGTGAGTTTTGATTGTGATGTCACTCACCCAGCGTAGTGCCCTTGCCCCCGTTCCCGCTGCTGTCCCTGTACCTTTACGCATACGCCTGGGTGAGTTTTGATTGTGATGTCACTCACTCAGCGTAGTGCCCTTGCCCCCGTTCCCGCTGCTGCCCCTGTACCTTTACGCATACGCCTGGGTGAGTTTTGATTGTGATGTCACTCACTCAGCGTAATGCCCCTTGCCCTCGTTTCCCGCTGCTGTTCCTGTACCATTACGCATACGCCTGGGTGAGTTTTGATTGTGATGTCACTCACCCAGCGTATTGCCTCCTTTAGTTCTCACTTGGATATTATTTTGGACATTCCATCTCCCACTGTGTGTTTGTTCACACGAAGATAGTATTTACTTTGTTACTTTGTTTTTTGGACTGTTCTGCATCTGCTCTGTTTTTTCCCTTTGAATATTAACCCTCTCCTCTGTTCTGCAGAGCGGCCCAGATGTTTTCCCACCAGTCCCCAGTTCCTCCCTGTCCCCAGCCCGCCTCCGCGGTCCTCTGTCCCCTGTTCCTCCCTGTCCCCAGCCCGCCTCCGCGGGCCTCTGTTCCCTCTGTCACCAGAACCTGGCCCTCTGTTCCCCAGAACCTGTTCCCTATGTTCCCCAGTACCTGTCCCTCTGTCCCTAGATCTCCTAGTCCCTAGTCCTCTATCCCTAGCTCTCCTAGTCCCTAGTCCTCTGTTCCCAAGGCGTTCCCTTAACCTTCCCTTAGGCGTTCCCTTTACCTTCCCATAGTGTTCCCTTTTCCTGCCCGCCTCTTAAAGGCACTTTACCTTCCCCTCTTGTGTTATTCCAGTGTCTTGTGTTTTCTCCCTTAAAGGGACAGTGCCCTTTTTCCCTGTTCTAAATAAATATCTGTTTCTTGGCAAACCATCATACCTGTCTTGTGTTGTGCGATTGGGGTCGGTTACAAACCATAACAGTACGACCCCACCAAATCGACGACCCCAGCCAGCACAGACGGTGTATGTTGAGTTTGCCTTTTTTTTTCTTGTTCCCTCTAGCTCCCCGGTTAGCTCCCCTGTTTGCTTCCCGTTTTGCCCTGTTTGACCCCCCTGTGGCTAGCCATGCCCTGGCAGCTAACCCAGTTTCCCTCTGCATGGCCCCGGTCTGCTAGCTTGGCCCCGGCTGTTAGCACAGCCTCTATGTTAATGCAGCCTTGCAGCTGGCATAGGCCCTGTAGCTAGCCAGGCCCAAGCAGCTAACCCGGTCCCTCTGCATGGCCTCCACTTTTTTTGTGTAGTTTATCCCACTGCTAGGACTGCCCTTTCAGCTAGCAAGGTCAGTTTTTCTCACACAGCTAGGACTGTCCTTCCAGCTAGCTTGTGCTCTCATGCTGGTCCAGCCCTGTCTGCCAGCCTAGCTCCGGCAGCTAGCGCAGCCTCTATGTTGATGTAGCAGTACAGCTAGCATAGGCCCTGTAGCTATCAGTGCCCTGGCAGCTACCCTTTCCCTCTGCTAGCCTGGCTCCGGCAGCTTGCGCAGCCTCTATGTTGATGTAGCAGTACAGCTAGCATAGGCCCTGTAGCTATCAGTGCCCTGGCAGCTAACCTTCCCTCTGCTAGCCCTTTCCCGGTGCTTCCATGGTTACCCCTTAGCTACCCTGCTTGCCCCTCAGTTCCTCTAGACCAGTTGCTCTAGACCAGTTCTCTAGACCCAGTTCCTCTAGACCAGTTCCTCTAGACCAGTTCTCTAGACCAGTTCCCTAAACCAGTTCTCTAGACCAGTTCTCTTGCCCAGTTCGCTAGACTAGTTCTCTAGACCCAGTTCCTCTAGACCAGTTGCCCCTCTGCTACCCTAGTTACCCCTCGGCGACCCTGTTTCTTTTGCTAGCCCCACTCTTGTGGTGGCTTCCCCTGCTGGCTTGGCCAGTACCTCTTGTTTTGCCCCCTGCCACTCTGTCTGTATTTGTTTTGGGTCGCCGGGTGGCTCCCGTTGGAGGGGGGGATACTGTGAGGTTTTGCCCGCTGCTCACTACCTTTTCTCTGTCTTCTTTAAGCCTACTGTTAGGAATTCCCTACTCACTCTCTCTAGCCCCCACCCTCTCGTTCCTTACCCTTAGTGGCCACACCTGTTTGATATTCTATTATCCCTCGCACCTGTGGTGGCAGGCTAATTAGTCCCCCTGTGGGCTTTAAATACCAGGGCTCTTCCCCTCGTTTCGGCGTGGGGTCGTGTTGTATTCATGCTGAGTCATATTCTCTAACATCTAGACTTTTTCGGGAGATCCTCTGGTCTACCAATGCTGTAAGATGGATCTCTCCAGCCTTGAGATGTTTGCTCCAGCCTTCGTCTGCTGTCGCCGTAGCCTGTGGAGGAGACTGTTCTGCGCTCCCTGTAACTTCCACGGGAGGCACCCCAGCGTTCCACTGCAGACCCCAGCGCAGCTGTTCGTCCTGACGCACATCTAGACCAACGCGCATCTCCCGGACCCTCGGGCTTGGCACGCTCTCCAGTCACCAGCGCGCAACGCGCATCTTCAAGGGCTTGGCCACCTGTCGCCGTTTGCCTGGAGGGAGACATTGTACTGCGCTCTCTAATTCTCTACGGGAGGTATTCCAGTGTTCCACTCCAGACCAGCGCGCCAGATGCGCTCAAGCCTTCGCCACCTGCCGCCGTTTGCCTGGAGGGAGACACTGTACTGCGCTCTCTAATCCTCTACGGGAGGTATTCCAGTGTTCCACTTCAGACCTTCGAGCTTGGCACGCTCCTCCGTACCAGCGCACAGACGCGCATCTTCCAGACCTTCGAGCTTGGCACGCTCCTCCGTACCAGCGCACAGACGCGCATCTTCCAGACCTTCGAGCTTGGCACGCTCCTCCGTACCAGCGCACAGACGCGCATCTTCCAGACCTTCGAGCTTGGCACGCTCTCCAGACCTCAGCGCGCCGACGCGCATCTTCCAGACCTTCCTGCTTGGCACACTCCTCCTCGCAGACGCACCCCGATGCGTCTCTCTGTTCCGACGCGCACACCAAGGTGTGGCGCGCCACTCTGTTCCTCGGCTCCGACAGCGGCTACCCGGTGGACGACGCCACCGCCACTGTTCCGACGCGCACACCAAGGTGTGGCGCGCACTCTGTTCCTCGGCTCCGACAGCGGCTACCCGGTGGACGACGCCCTCGCCACCGCCACTGTTCCGACGCGCACACCAAGGTGTGGCGCGCACTCTGTTCCTCGGCTCCGACAGCGGCTACCCGGTGGACGACGCCCTCGCCACCGCCACTGTTCCGACGCGCACACCAAGGTGTGGCGCGCACTCTGTTCCTCGGCTCCGACAGCGGCTACCCGGTGGACGACATCCTCGCCACCGCCGCTGTTCCAGCACCCTGTTCCTCGGCTCCGACAGCGGCTACCCGGTGGACGACATCCTCGCCACCGCCACTGTTCCAGCACTCTGTTCCTCGGCTCGGACAGCCAGCCACCCGGTGGCGATGCCCTCGCCCCGTTGCTGTCCCTGTACCATTACGCATACGCCTGGGTGAGTTTTGATTGTGATGTCACTCACCCAGCGTAGTGCCCTTGCCCCCGTTCCCGCTGCTGTCCCTGTACCTTTACGCATACGCCTGGGTGAGTTTTGATTGTGATGTCACTCACTCAGCGTAGTGCCCTTGCCCCCGTTCCCGCTGCTGCCCCTGTACCTTTACGCATACGCCTGGGTGAGTTTTGATTGTGATGTCACTCACTCAGCGTAATGCCCCTTGCCCTCGTTTCCCGCTGCTGTTCCTGTACCATTACGCATACGCCTGGGTGAGTTTTGATTGTGATGTCACTCACCCAGCGTATTGCCTCCTTTAGTTCTCACTTGGATATTATTTTGGACATTCCATCTCCCACTGTGTGTTTGTTCACACGAAGATAGTATTTACTTTGTTACTTTGTTTTTTGGACTGTTCTGCATCTGCTCTGTTTTTTCCCTTTGAATATTAACCCTCTCCTCTGTTCTGCAGAGCGGCCCAGATGTTTTCCCACCAGTCCCCAGTTCCTCCCTGTCCCCAGCCCGCCTCCGCGGTCCTCTGTCCCCTGTTCCTCCCTGTCCCCAGCCCGCCTCCGCGGGCCTCTGTTCCCTCTGTCACCAGAACCTGGCCCTCTGTTCCCCAGAACCTGTTCCCTATGTTCCCCAGTACCTGTCCCTCTGTCCCTAGATCTCCTAGTCCCTAGTCCTCTATCCCTAGCTCTCCTAGTCCCTAGTCCTCTGTTCCCAAGGCGTTCCCTTAACCTTCCCTTAGGCGTTCCCTTTACCTTCCCATAGTGTTCCCTTTTCCTGCCCGCCTCTTAAAGGCACTTTACCTTCCCCTCTTGTGTTATTCCAGTGTCTTGTGTTTTCTCCCTTAAAGGGACAGTGCCCTTTTTCCCTGTTCTAAATAAATATCTGTTTCTTGGCAAACCATCATACCTGTCTTGTGTTGTGCGATTGGGGTCGGTTACAAACCATAACAACTAGCCTATACTGTAATGCTATGCCAGGGGTGGCCAACCCGCGGCTCGCGAGCTGCATGCGGCTCTTTGCCCGTCAATGTGCGGCTCTTCCATCCATAATTTTTTTTTTTTTTTTTTTTACTTTTTTTTTATGTCACTCATTTCATAAGGACGTAGAATAAACATTGCTTTTTTTTAAATTGTCCATTTGCATGTTCTTGGTATCTGAATCTAGGGACATATATGGATCAGTGTCAGAAATAGTGTGTCTGTTACTAGGCTTGAGTAAATTGTAATGAACCAAAGGAGAATATCAATTCTATTTAAAAAATGTTTTATTTTTGACTGTGTATAACACCATGCTAAAATTGACCAGACCTGAAAAATCTAAGATGATTAAACAGAAGGTTTTGTAGATACAGTACTGAATTCTGCCATCTTTTTTATAATGTAAATTTCTCCACCATTTTTCATCATATTGCAACACCGTTTTTTGCAAGACGTTCACAGAAAGGTAGAGAAACTAACTGTGTTCTGTTTTATGGCAATAACGTTCAGGTTTGTGGGAGATAATCCCAAAAAATAAGAGAAATAAAAAAGTAAATCCAGAAGTCAGATGATTGACAGGGGCTGGTGTGCCCTGAGTCTCTTCCTTCAAAAGACTACACTCACTTTTGGATGTGCCACTTCCTCCTGTCAATATGCACCGGTTTCCGACTCAATGCCCTGAGATTTCTATAATCTTATATTTCACTAATAACAGTTAAAATAATTGGTAAACAAACGTAATGCTGAAAATATACACTTTTACTGTATATCTCGGGCTTAAGAGGTTAACCCTGTGAGGCCCAAATTAAAAAGACATTAGCAACTGTCGTATATTTCTAAATGAAAACATGAATAAAGCAAACTATAAATGTACCAAAATATTGAGTTATAAGAAAGAGCCGGAAAAACACCATGTTGGTTGAAAGAGGGTAGACAGTGACTCCCCAGACCAGATGGTTGACCTTTAAGATAATTACTAGGCCCTCCAGGAGAGAAGGGAGGATATAATTATCTTTGAAGGAACTAAACCAAACTCAAAATAACAGTTGAGATCAAAAGGTCATATTTACCCTAAGTAAGGAATTTCAGGTTACGACATGGCAGATGGTCAGGCGACTGAGTAAATCGGACTGTAAACAGAGCCTCAGACTGAAGATAGATGAGTCAGCAGCACCCAAGTTAGGCCAAGTGTTCAATGCATCAAGGTTAGCAAGTCAGAAACGGAAGAAACAATAAGAAATGCAGTTGATTGGTAAATATCAGAGGTAAAGGGTTAGACCATTTGCAAAATGTGGTGAAATGACTAACAACTGTTTTCAGCCAAGGTTACCATTTAGTATTATAAAGGAAAGTGTCCATGTGTTTGGGTTCAAATAAAATGAGTTGATTTGCTAATTCTATAATGTAAAATAATGAAATAGGCTACATTGTATAAACTTAGTCACAATAAAGAATAAAAACTCTTAATACTAGAAGATAAAAGCTGTACAATATTGGTCATATAATTTAATCAGGAAATAAAGTGTTACTCAGTGAAAAACGGAATCCCCTCCTCAAGTAATGATTAAAGTGTCAGCAGACCCAAACTGTGAAACTGTTGTCACAAGACCCAAGAGGACGTGTCACAACAGACAAGTTCCTGCTGGAATGTGGCCAAATAAGGAAGGCAGATGGTGGAAGTGACGTCACTAGACAGGCAGGCGAGAGGTTTTGTTCTTCCCTGTTTAAATAGGGCTGACGAGATGGAGAACACACACAGACCCGGGGACACACACCCGGTGACGGGAGCGGAGACGGAGAGGATCCTGGGAGGCGAGCCACACAGAACTCGAGAGCCGAGCCTGAGACACAGCGAGAAGGATCCTGGAGCCGTGACACAGAGGGACTGAGACCCGATGACAGACGAATCGCCTCGCAGCAGGAGAAGCCTACCACCGAGGAGAGACGAAAAACGAGCGCTCTCTGCTGAGCACCGATACTCACGGAGACCAGGTTGCCTTGACAACCACACCACGAACCACGAGAGAGAACGCGTGTTGGCATGGGAACCAAGAGACAACAACCCCAGCACCGAGAAGAAAACTCTGATCAGCCCTAGCTGATCCGAGCATGGACCAAACAGCCACAAAGAAAAGAGACAATTAGATATACCAAAGAGACGATGTACTTGTTTTGATTCCTAAGCTGTGGTTTTATTAATAAACACCGCAGCCCGTTGATTTGACCACCTCGTCAGTCTCTCCTTACTTAAACCGAACATCTAAAATACCTAACCAATGCAGAGGAAAGGGTAATAGAAAACTATACGATCGCTGAACTTAGATATAGGTAAATGAAGAATACAAGTTACTTCAATTGGTGCGGTGACCCGTGCTGCATTCGACCAGAACCGGTTGAAGACGACGGCAGCCACTTCTCAAGGCCACAGAGAGGTTCTCTCCCCATCATCGAAGCCCTCTGCGACTGAATGATCGTCCACTTCAGCCAAGGCCAGCGGGACTAGGTAAGTAATGATGGTGCGTTTAAGATTGGTAATGGTCGAAGCAGTCTCGCCTTTGGGGTTGCTATCACTTTGGTTAGAAATGAGATGAGATGGATCAGGATAAAGTTGGTGTTGGAGGAGTACCGGGGTCCAGGGTTCACGACCTGGCTCTGGTCTCAGCCACACACTGGCGCTGCACTTAGGAAGCGTAGGGGATAGGGGATGTTCGGTTAGGATGCCTATGGTTGGTACAATGCCAAGTGAGGAGAGGATATAGATGTCTATATTTAGTTAGCTTAGGAGGATAGGCTAGGGATAGGTAAAATATTTTAGGGGACCGGCGTGGAAGCGGTAGAACGGGGATTAGTCACAGATAGCGGGACGAGGGACTGTGAGTGACGAAGTGGTTCATTAAAGGGTAAGAGAAGATTATAGGGTAAGGTAAAGAGTTTAATGAGAGAACCGTGGTGTAGTACAGGAGATCCTGGTTCCGCGGTGAGAATAGAAACAGAGAACAGAGTGATGAGAAGAGGATAGGGTTCGGGCTAGGTTGCTTAACGAGATAGAAGCCACACTTAGAATCGGTACGACTGAGTAATGGACTTTGGAAGACGTTCCATAAGCGAATTACCGAGTCTAACCCGACGTCATTTAGGCTCAGATTGGCTAAGGTCGATATCTGAAGAACATCAGCCTCGTGGAGGAATGAGGGAATGTAGAAAAAATCAAGCCGCTCTACGGGTAGCGGAGAGTACGGTCGAACACACGATTTGGCCATATAACACTCCGATACAAGCCGACAAGGGGCGCTACTAAAACTCTTCACGGGCTACTATACATGAATGGAGTGGGTTTCTCAGGGGTATAGCAAGTCGGACTCAGTAGATATATGAAGCACTTTGGAAGTAGATACTGCACATGTGATTAGAACATAGGAGAATATTGTGTGAAAAAAGCGAGGAAATGCGTTTAGGATGAATGTGCATAAATGAATGATATGCTTATGAATGGGACATTGTTTTGCTAAGTATATGTGTTTGAATGGATGAATGTTAGGAGCTCTGAGTGAATGAGGTATTTTTTGTATTATTATGGAACATGGGTGATCAAGGCGGCAGCGGAGAAACCGCACCCCTGTCCGGGGGAAGAGGCGTTTATTTAGCTGCCGGCGTTAGCTGAGGGCAACGGGACTAACGTGTGGACGCTGTGTTGCGTTGTCGAGTGAATTGAATGAATGGCATGTGTGATGGAACCTAGGAGATGTGTAATGTTCGTTGAAATGTTTCAAAGCGGTGGGGTTAAGGTCTAAAAGTAATGTAGTAACGATCAAAAGAAACAGAGATTTTGGAGCTGATGACGTCACTGGGAGCGTCGGAGCTTGGGGAGCGTTGGGTTTAATATACTGTGTATTTCGGTCAGGCGGGGCCAAACGGGCGAGCGTACTAGAATAAAGATAATGATATATGTTCTGTGAACGGGGGCTAAATAGGATTAAAGTTATGTTACGGGGTATAGCAGGGGTTGTGTAAACGTCGCGATGTGTTGTGCCGCTCGGATCAACAGGAGAATGGGCCGTTTAGGTGAAGTGATGTTGGATGCTAAGCTAAGCTAATAGGAGCTAGCAGTACTGAGCTAACGAAGCTAAGGTGCTAAGCTATCTGTGCTAACAATGTAGCATGATTGAACTCTCGGGGAATCTCGCGTGTTGCTACTCTTTGGTGGCTGGCGCGGGACCTTAGAGAGGCGGAGGACAGGGACTTCCGGTGTAGGGGGTTCTGGGAATTGTGGTTTTGTGGTTGAGGTGGAACGTCAAGTTGACGTCTTGGTGTGGTACGGCGTGATGACGCACTTGCGGGGGAGGGCGTGGGCGCCTCCTGAAGGACGTTGTGAGTACTGTGGTGCGTTGGTGGTGATGGACAAACGTTCCAGCGGAGGGCAGTGTTGCCTCTTTGATAGTTACACCTCTCCTTTACAGGTAAAACGAGGTGCAGTAGGCAACGGCAGAAAGTTGTGGTTATAATAGGTTTTAAAGCGCGGCCATCTGTGGGATTTTGTGAGTTCTTTTTATTCGTTTTTTCCAGTTGTTGATGACTAATGTATATACTTGTTTGGTTATCAATCTGTATTTGTTATGGGCCAAGTATAATGGCGGTAGTAGATGGTATGTGTTAGGTGTGTGGGTTTATTTTGTGGCTTTTCTAGAGGTTATTCGATTTATAGGCTGCTGTTGTGAATGACGGGTTGAGACATGTGAACGGTATGTGTCTGTCTGCGCATGCGCGCCGCGGTCGGTCGGCGCGAGGGGGATGGACTGTGGGCTTTTGTTGAAGGCAGTGGACAGTGAAGGGCTATAGGGGGCGATGTTGGTCAGGAATGGTTGGAGTGAGAGCGGCGGCGTTGTGTGATGGGATTTTGCGTGAACCCCCTCCCCCCCTTTTTTCCTCTGTCTCTTCCTCCCTCGTTCACACTCTCCCCTTCCTCCTTCCCTCCCTCCCTCCCTGTCTCTCTCTCTCCCTCCTTCCCTCCCTCCCTCCCTCCCTCCCTCCCCCCCCGCCCCCCTCCGCTCCATCCCTATCTCCCAGCTTGACTTTGTGAGATGACAGGTGCACAAAGGAGGTTTTGTTCGGGATAGGTTGCCTTTATGGTGGGGTTGGAGTGTTGGTTATATTAATATAGTGTTACTTGCTAAATTAGGATTACATAAGGATAAATAGAATATTCATGGTCATTTTGGAGCCCTCCCCCCCTCCCTCTATGTCCCTCTCTTTCCCTCTATCTCTCTCTCCCTCCTTGATTTCTAGTTACTGTTGGGCGGCCAGGGTTGATTCAGGTTGTAGTGCCCCGGCAGTGGGATTTGAAGTATAGTGTTATGTGTTAGGAGCTCCATGCGGACTCTTTTGGTCTGATTAAAGTTAAGGTTGATTTAAGTTAAAGTTGGCAGCAGATAATGGTGATAGTGTTTGGAGTCCTGTGGGTAAACGGGACCAGGCAATACGGGGTAATCTGCTGATTGAGTGTAGACGGTTTTGGTAATAGTTAATGTTGCATTGTGTGCCCCCCCCCCCCCCCCCCCCTCCCCTTAGTCCCTGTATCCCTGTATCCCTCCCTCCTTTTTATCTTCCCTCCGCCCCCCCTCTGACTCTCCTTGTATTTCTCCCTGTGGTTCGCCATCCCTAGTTTTGCGGCATGTTGTGGGCATTTGGTTGTAGGTTTATTTGAACTGCGTTGTTATTGTGTATGTGAAGTAGGTACCGGATGGGCGCTGGCCTGTCTAGGTGCAGGTGATGGTAGGTTGAGTTGTGATATTCCTTGGTAGGAAGTTTGGGGTGTTTCCGTTCAGGTTCGAAACTGAAGGGAGGACGCTTTGGGCTGTGAGTTGACGGTTCTTTGTGTATTCAGGGAACTGGGTGAATATTGCGGTGGCATAGTGCGGGTGTCCGTGAATTTATTAACGTGGCCAGCTGTACTATGTGTCGGTCAGGGTTTTAGTGATCTAAGTTGCTAAAAGTTTATTGTTTTCCCTGATTGGTGGTTGGTAGCAGTAGCAACACTAATTAATTTTTATTAGTGTTGTGAGGGGGTAATGGTTGTGTGTAAGAATGTAAGTGTGTGTGAAGATGAATGAAATTGATGTTGTATGAGGAGTGTGAAGCAAAAGCGAATGATACATTTAGTCGATACGCTAATCGGGCATTTAAAGTAAGAAATAAGGTTAGGATGAACAGATTCATCAGGCAAAGAGAGATTGGAATCAGATGAAGGACCAGGGTTACAAAGGTTATTAGGCAATTGATAGGCGTGGGACTAATGATTATGTTTCCCAGAAAATCAGGTGAAGAGAACACACAGGGGATTGGAAACCTTCAGTGTTCCTGTTGGAGGAAACGGACAAACACAAGATAAGCTGTATCGTTATTTTTCAAACAAATCGCACCGTGTCTCTCTAAATATTTTAGTATAGTGTTGCCCGACATTTCCAATGCATAACGAATAGTGGAAATAACAGGGAAATGCCACTGTATTAAGTCTGGATGTTTTTGCTTTCTTTCTGTACAGGTGCTCGGCTGGACAGGAGCTCTAAACGATTTCCATAACCATCTAGGGAAACGGCTGTAATGAGCCTTGGTATAAGTATGAATCATAAGCCAGTTATCAATCCTTGTCTGCACAGTAAAAATTTGACAGTGTGAGTGTTTTAACTCAAGTAAGTAGAAATAGTGAAAGACAGAGAAACTTGTTTTTTCAAACGGTGATTGCAGGAGTGTTTGAAAGTGGAATGAATGACAGTAACATAGGAAGTTCACCTTAGTGGAACATTGATAGGAACAACTGAAGCGTTAGATGCAATAACAATAGAATAACAATAACAACAATATGGAAAAGGGCCTTAGTGATCAGGCCATTGGGGGGAGAAGGCCGAGAGCCTCTGCAGACATTTCCCAGATAGACTTTACCAGTGATGATAATCTGATTGATTGGAATATGGACTTCTCTCATGTGACCAGTACGACAGAAGGACTTGAAATGTTGACTTTGGTTCCAATACAGGGGAGTGAACCAGTGACAACGGTGTTACTCCAACCAGAACCGATTCAAGCTGGAGTGTCCATTGCAGGCGACTGCAGTTTAACCAAGGGGCAGAAAAAGAGACTGAGGTTACAGCAGTCCCACGAAGTCCACTCTGGCCGGAGGGCTGGAACTGAGACCGACAGCAGGTATGGAATAATACACGAACAGTTTCTACAGCCCACCCGTTTCCCATGTCCACCCTGCCCTCAGCACCGAAGCCAAGATGAGAGGCGGGGCCCAGCGATGGGAAGTCAAACCGCCAGTGCTGAGATGGGGGAAGAGGCAGCATCCTATAGACAACAGAGAGCGTTTGTGACAGCGTTCGAACAACACGAGGCGGTTCATCGAGATCTGATGAAGACACAGCTGGAGATCGGTCAAGCCGCACACGAGACTCAGAGATTGGAACAAGAACTGGCAAGAAAGGCTGCGCTACTAGAAGCGACAGCTGTTGAGATCATGCTTCGGGCGTCTGACCTAGGCCGCCGTGATCAAAGAGTGCCCTGTGCTCCGTTGCCCGGACAGGGAACTGGGCCGCGACAGGGTGAGCAGAACCGCAGGAGGGGTGAGTTTCTAGGCCCCTCCCAACAAGAGAAGGCCCGAGGAGAGGCAGCAGAAAAGGACAGGTATGCCCCTCTCTCCTCCAGGCAACAGGACATGCGACCAGAGGACAGGAGAGGGGTTGACCTGGCGAGGACTGTGGGATGCCAGCCGAGAGACTGCGGGAGTCGTGGTAAACTGGAACCCCTGGGATGGCCAGCGTCGGCTGAGTGTTGGCATTGTGGGGAGATTGGCCATTTCGCTCGGTCATGTGACAAAGGGTGGAGGGCTCAGCAAGAGTCCAGTAGAAGGCGAGAGTCCATCAGAGAACGGAGTTGCTGGAAATGTGGAGAGTTGGGACATTTTCAGAGGGGGTGTAAATAGGGGGTGTCTGCATAGGTCATAGGTTGATTAAGAGCGAAGCGGAAATGCACAAACAAAGCCTTTTGGGTGCTCGAGTAAATAGAGATATTGATAAATTAAAGTGGAAAATGAGACTGATTAGAATAAGGATAGAGACGAGGATACATAGATAAGGTTTGATTAGGTGTGCAAGTTACTAAAATGGTTTGGAAGACTAACCAGGGTAAGTTGGGGCTATAGAGGGATGACGTAACTGAATATTGCATGGGCTAATCAAACTAACAAAATTAATGGTTTTAGACAGGAACAATGGAACATTTAATATTAGACAGAGTTAGAAACAAAGGACTATTTATAGTAGTGATTACATACTTGATCAAAGGGTGGTCAAGTTGAATTAAAAAAAAAAAAAAAAAACACAACAACATTATTATTTCATTACTTATTTTATTTCTTTTTGGATTTTTAATTTTGCTGTCTTAGTTTTTGCGGGGGTATTTATGCCTCTAGATGATAGTTTAATTCTGTTGGATGGGTGTGTAGCATGTAGGCACTCACAATTTTTTTGTTTGTTAATTTGTTTGTTTTTGTTTGGTACTCTATATTTTTGTAGGAACTGGCTGGCTGGGGGGGGATCTCTCGCCGGTCAGGGATGGCAGGTGGTGGTGGCACAGCGAGACTGGTAGGAAGTCTGATGTAATGAGCTGGAAACTGAGAATGGACGGGAGCTGGTTCATGGTTTGTTTTCCGCTCATTAAGAGTCCAGATGTAGAATCTGGGGGGTTGTGTCACTTTTTGGGTTATGGTAAGTGTTGGGGAAACATATTTCTCTGTCTATAGGAAGCTCGGTAGGTTTTTGGTCGAAATTGTCCGGAATAGTGTTCATGTTCATTTGATTGAATGCTAACGTAAGAGGCTGTGAAATACATAGATAATTAATTTGGAGAAAAATGTATTGTCAAAACGCAGAACAGTAAAGATGTATCTGCGAAAATAAAAGTTTCCAATCTATTGTGTGTTTGTAAATAATAATCCAAAATGCAAAAAGGACAGAGGGAAAATCGTTTCCTTCTGTGGAAAATCGGAGCAGTACCGAGACCTGCATACAACAAAGAAGAGGCTGTGGTTAGCACAAAAATACAACAAGAAGAAAACGGTCAAAAACGAGTTAGCAGTAAAGGCCTCAGGAGGTTGAAATAGGGATAACTGACAGGGAGGTAATTGAGGCCTCAGTGGTCTTTTCAAGGAGAAGAAATGATTTATGTTGCTTGGTTGAATTTTCCTCAAATGTTTAGAGTGTTAATCTTTTAGTGGTGTGATGTATTAATCTTTTCTTGCAGAGTCCATTACAAAAAATAGACATTTAAGCTAATTACACGGATAATGGATAGTCATAATTGAAATAAGCTGAGAATGGTACGATGATTCTTTTTGTATAAAGACACGGACCTAGACTGGAAGTCGTATTTATAACTGATAATGTGTATAACTGTGAAAGGAGGAAAAAGTAGGTGAAATGATGATTTTGTAACTGTACAGATGGAAAGGGGTTTGGTAGTTCGATTTGGGTAAATTTTGGATTTTTTTGAAATTTTGGAAAATATTAGCAAAAATGATGAAATGATTTTAACATGTTTAATTTAGAATATTGATGCTGTATAGTGGGTTATTAAACCCCCTAAGGGTGGATTGTCGTATATTTCTAAATGAAAACATGAATAAAGCAAACTATAAATGTACCAAAATATTGAGTTATAAGAAAGAGCCGGAAAAACACCATGTTGGTTGAAAGAGGGTAGACAGTGACTCCCCAGACCAGATGGTTGACCTTTAAGATAATTACTAGGCCCTCCAGGAGATAGTAAGACAGAAGGGAGGATATAATTATCTTTGAAGGAACTAAACCAAACTCAAAATAACAGTTGAGATCAAAAGGTCATATTTACCCTAAGTAAGGAATTTCAGGTTACGACATGGCAGATGGTCAGGCGACCGAGTAAATCGGACTGTAAACAGAGCCTCAGACTGAAGATAGATGAGTCAGCAGCACCCAAGTTAGGCCAAGTGTTCAATGCATCAAGGTTAGCAAGTCAGAAACGGAAGAAACAATAAGAAATGCAGTTGATTGGTAAATATCAGAGGTAAAGGGTTAGACCATTTGCAAAATGTGGTGAAATGACTAACAACTGTTTTCAGCCAAGGTTACCATTTAGTATTATAAAGGAAAGTGTCCATGTGTTTGGGTTCAAATAAAATGAGTTGATTTGCTAATTCTATAATGTAAAATAATGAAATAGGCTACATTGTATAAACTTAGTCACAATAAAGAATAAAAACTCTTAATACTAGAAGATAAAAGCTGTACAATATTGGTCATATAATTTAATCAGGAAATAAAGTGTTACTCAGTGAAAAACGGAATCCCCTCCTCAAGTAATGATTAAAGTGTCAGCAGACCCAAACTGTGAAACTGTTGTCACAAGACCCAAGAGGACGTGTCACAACAGACAAGTTCCTGCTGGAATGTGGCCAAATAAGGAAGGCAGATGGTGGAAGTGACGTCACTAGACAGGCAGGCGAGAGGTTTTGTTCTTCCCTGTTTAAATAGGGCTGACGAGATGGAGAACACACACAGACCCGGGGACACACACCCGGTGACGGGAGCGGAGACGGAGAGGATCCTGGGAGGCGAGCCACACAGAACTCGAGAGCCGAGCCTGAGACACAGCGAGAAGGATCCTGGAGCCGTGACACAGAGGGACTGAGACCCGATGACAGACGAATCGCCTCGCAGCAGGAGAAGCCTACCACCGAGGAGAGACGAAAAATGAGCGCTCTCTGCTGAGCACCGATACTCACGGAGACCAGGTTGCCTTGACAACCACACCACGAACCACGAGAGAGAACGCGTGTTGGCATGGGAACCAAGAGACAACAACCCCAGCACCGAGAAGAAAACTCTGATCAGCCCTAGCTGATCCGAGCATGGACCAAACAGCCACAAAGAAAAGAGACAATTAGATATACCAAAGAGACGATGTACTTGTTTTGATTCCTAAGCTGTGGTTTTATTAATAAACACCGCAGCCCGTTGATTTGACCACCTCGTCAGTCTCTCCTTACTTAAACCGAACATCTAAAATACCTAACCAATGCAGAGGAAAGGGTAATAGAAAACTATACGATCGCTGAACTTAGATATAGGTAAATGAAGAATACAAGTTACTTCACAACTTCAGAGGCCAGAGGGTGGGACATATAAACACATTTACTATCAAATAGCACTGTGAGGCTGAACAACAGGACCAATTGACTATACATGTGCTTAAAGGGGAACTATCTTATAAATGGCCTTTTTCAGTGTTTACCATTGTTTCTTAGCTATGTGGACTTATATTAATAGGATCTATGTCTCTAATTCTCATATTGGCGCATTCTTCCAATTCTCCTCTCACAATATTCACCCTCACTGAACTGAGTCATCTGAAAATGTGCATATCTGTGATGTCAGAGATTTCTCAGCTGCATAATAATGTGGCCGTTGATGTGGCAGTTGGCACCAGGCCACACAGTGGTTGGAGCCCAGCCTCAAAACGGCTTAAGATCTTGAGGTCGAAAAATGCGGTTTTTGAGTACTTGATTAGAAATACAAAACAATGCATTTTAATTTTTTTGAAAAAAACCTAGGTGTTCCATAGACTCACAGGAATTGTGTAAAAGTGCCCAAATAGTGAAAGAAATAGTAAAATAGTTCCCCTTTAAAAAATTTTAAATAAACATTATTTTTTTTAAATGGCTAGAAGTGATTTTGTAATTTTGCAACCGTGGGTCTCATAGGGTACTTTTAAACACATGAAGGGTGCCGTGACTGAAAAAAAGGTTGAGAAACGCTGGTATATGGTGTGGCTCTTTGTGATACCACAGTAATTTTTGTGGCTCTTAGTCTCTGACTGGTTGGCCACCCCTGTGCTATGCTATATTATCCTGTTGTGCTAAACTGCAATATTATACTAAACTGTGCTGAATGAATGAATGAATGAAAACTTTATTTAACAGATTGCAGAATGGGTACAATACAGTACGGCTCAATACATACAATTGTTAAGGGGATGCAGACCTGAGAAAGACGTTTGTCTTGTTTCCATCAGGGTCCCCCATTTTCAATTCATATAGACATTTATGACAATACACAACATACATGACATTTATGGCATAGGGACATATAGGTATTTAGTACTGATACATTTGTGACATAAGCGGTATTCAAATATACAGTACTGTTACCCCTAGATCCTGACAGAGTATATACATATGATGGGGAGGGGACTGTACATTAGGAGGGGGTGGGTGGGTGGGAGGGAAATATACATACGGCGGGGAGGGAATATATACATGCGGTGGGGAGGAGACTGTCTATTAGGAGGTGGTGGGGGTTTTGGGCATTTACGGTGGCCAGTTTCGAATTGCAGCCTCCCGTAGGTGCTCTTTAAGAGCGGTTTTGAATGTGGGCAGGGATTCACATTCCTTTACAGCTTTGGGTAGGGCGTTCCACATTGTTGTGGCATAATTGCGAAACGTGTTTAGTCCCTTGTTTGAGCCGAATCTGGGTTTAACATGATTTGTTGAGCTTCCTCTGGTGTAGTGGTTGTGGTATTCACTGACCTTTGGGAAGTATTTTGACATGTACATGGGCACCCCGGTCGTATAGTGTATCTTGTAGACCAGGCCCATTGCAAGTTGCTGTACTCTGTCGTCTACTCTAAGCCATCCTAGGTTGGCAAAGTGGGCAGGGGTGAGGTGGGTTCTGGGGTTCAGGTCAAGTAGTAGTCTGACCAGTTTGTTTTGTGATGTTTGTAATTTTGTTTTAAGCGCCTTTGAGGTGCTACATGTATACTGTCTATTTATCTTTTCTTTGTACAACCTTTTGAAGTGAAATATATTAGTAGAACTCTTTTCATCATTCTGCAACGAGTTCCATAGTTTGATACCTATAACTGAGGTGCACCTTTGTTTTAAGGTGGTTTGTGCAAATTGGTGCTTAAAATTTAATTTCCTTCTGCTGTCATCTGGACAGTGAATGAACAACCTCTGTATATTTGCTGGTTATACAAAACTAATAAAGTCTGTATTTCAGCTAACTCTTTAAGTTTCAATAGTCTGGATTTAATAAATAATTCATTGGTATGTTCTCGTGAATCTACTTTGTGAACTATTCTTACTGCTCTCTTCTGTAATATAAATAATGGCTTTACCGGTATGTTACTTTCATACGTGTTACCACACACTTCCACAGAGTAACTCAAATATGGTAGGATGAGTGAACAATATAATATTTGCATAGAATTATAATCAAGCAATATATTTAAATGGTCGCTAAAAAAGGCTCCTCCCATTTTTTAAATCTTTTGACCCATTTGTCGTAGAGACTTGCGGGTTGTGCCATTGTACTCAGTAGGGATATCCTCTTTCATTGGTCTATGTTGACCACGCCCCATATTCGTAGGCTCCTTCCACTGTTTGTATCTTTTGAACCGTTTGTCGCAAAGACTTGCGGGTTGTGCCATTGTACTCAGTAGGGATATCCTCTTTCATTGGTCTATGTTGACCACGCCCCCTTATCTTAGGCCTTGCCCCTTTTTTGTATCTTTTGGACCGTTTGTCATAGAGACTTGCGGGTTGTGCCATTGTACTCAGTAGGGATATCCTCTTTCATTGGTCTATGTTGACCACGCCCCCTAATATTAGGCCACGCCCCCGTTTGTATATTTTGAAGCATTTCTCGTAGAGACTTGCGGGTTGTGCCATTGTAGTCGGTAGGGATATCCTCTTTCATTGGTCTATGATGACCACGCCCCCTATGTTTAAGTCCCGCTTACCGTTTGTCATACAGACTTGCGAGAGGGGTCGTCGTACTTGGCTGGAAGATCCTCTCCTGTTAGCCGGTGGTGCACAGGCATCACCCACACTTTCACAATTTCCCCTGCGTAATAGTCTAGTTTTGATTATTACCTAACCCAGCACCCAAAGGAGTGATGTGCTTTGGGGGGACTATATAGCATTGCCCCACCGCTACGATCCAGGCATCTAAACTGGCTTATTGAGATGCCAAATGTGTGCTTGATCGCACCCCGTGTTCTGATGTGAGCCTGATGTACGCCGCCTCTCCAACGTTGGCAGGATTACGCACGGGAGTCTGGAGTTGGTAGCCACCGTCACCTATACAAAAGCACATACTTTTCCCCCACACATTTGGAATGAATATTACAGCACAAGCGGCTGGGTGGCGCTGGACATTGCCCTCGTCACCAACGCAAGAGACACCAGGTTCGACTCTGGCTGTCGGCGTTGCCTCCGGCTTGGGCCAGCCGTCATACTAACTCAATTGGCAGAGTTAGCGGGTGGAAGTCGATGGGTGGTAATCTGGACATTGTGGACAGCGACTCCTACAGGTCGGTTGGGGACGCCTGCACAGCAGAGACAGGAAATGGCAGGGATAGTGTGAGCCTCCCACACATTACACCTCGCCAATGAGAGTCCGCGCTGGCAGGTGAAAAGATGTGACAGGCTGCCTCCTCGTGTATCGGAGGGGACACGTGATGCAAGGCTTCTATCCTCCCTACAACCGGCCAGTGGGGGGCATATGCGAGCAACGTTCAAGACAGGGGAGGGGAGAATTGGCACAGAGGAATTGGGATGGGAGAAAAATAGAAAAAGTGGAGAAAAAGTGGAGAAAAGAAACGAATATTGCAGCACAAACGTTTGTGTCATCCATGTCTTGCATCATTCCGTATAGACTGCTGATCCAAAAATGTTTGCTGTCATGCACAGACCCAGGGAATTTGGCAACCACATTCGTTATTATATTACAGGAGTTGCACACTACCTGGGTGTTGAATGAATACGTTTCCTTCCTATTTATAAAAACATGTTAGTTTTCGCCACAACATTGGGGAAGCCGACAACGTTAAATAACAATATTTAAATAATAAATAAGATTGCATGGGATCTCTGGGTGGCTGGCTCAATATCATCCTTGATTTCATCGAGTAGATCAAGAATTGCTTGAGCTGGCAGTGGCCACCTGTGTCTTAAATCAAGTGATATTCTCATTAGAAATATTCTTTCACAAACACGCCTGGCATTATGATGCCTTCACCTGGCAACAATTACTGCTGCCATGATCACCTGAGACGCTGGCAATGACACCCCTTTATAAATGCGCTTAGTTAGCACCAAATCTCTGAAAAGTAAATAGCGTCACTTTAACTGCGCGTGGCAATTAGAAAGGTGGCCAAGAGGATACCATCCTTTCTACATCGCCCCAATACCTCAAATGGATCCGTTATCAGCTCTATTCTATTTTCAATCTTTCATAATGTTCTTATGTACCCCAGTTGCTATTGCATGTACATATTTGTGTTTTATTACATGTATATGTACATACTTACTTACCAACTGTTTCGCCTGTTTTATAGAAACACTACTATCACCCCTTCTAAGGTTTCTCCCCTCCACATTGCCTGTGGTGCTTTTTTCCTATTGCTAGTTTTTTTGTGAGTTTTTCCTTACCTTCGCGTGGGGTATGTCTGGGAGTGTTGCATTTATTTATTTTACATTTTATTTTGGATTTCATGGTGTTTTTTGTTTTGTTCTTGATTTATTGTGATGTTTCTTCTTGACTTGTTTAAAGAAGACGTGTCCGGCCCATGGGGACATTAACGGGTGTTGTCGGGCCTTACAAATACATTTGATTTGATTTGATTTGATTAGGGGTTATGATTTACCAGATGACTTTTTCCGTGACAAACAAGGACGACTCCTCACCACCAAGGAAGAACAACACCAAAGGTGGACTGAGCACTTTAGGGAGCTCCTCAACAGAGAGCCCCTTGTCCAAGAAGTGGAGATTCCGCCAGCTGCACACATGCTGGAGATCAACTGTGCCCCCCCAACAAGATATGAGGTGAAAAAGGCCATCAATGCATTGCCACATGGCAAGGCAGCAGGGCAAGATGTCATTCCAGCAGAAGCTTTAAAGGCAGACGTTGAAACCTCAGCCACCATGCTACACCAGCTGATCAAAAGGATCTGGGAGAAAGAAGGAAATGTACCAACAGACTGGAAGGACGGGCTCATTGCTATTATACCCAAGAAAGGAGACCTTAAGAACTGCAACAACTATCATGGGATTATGTTGCTCTCAACACCAGGCAAAGTGTTCAACCGCATTATCTTGGACAGACTGTGAAAAGGGGTCGATGATGAACTGAGAGAAAACCAAGCCGGTTTCAGGAACGGTAGATCGTGCAGTGACCAAATTGCCACCCTCAGGATCATCATCGAGCAATCCATAGAATGGCATGCACCTGTCTATGTCAATTTCATAGATTTTGAA
This sequence comes from Notolepis coatsorum, assembly GCF_963971535.1. Lineage (NCBI taxonomy): Eukaryota > Metazoa > Chordata > Actinopteri > Aulopiformes > Paralepididae > Notolepis > Notolepis coatsorum. The sequence goes on from NC_140170.1 coordinate 119,859,847, forward strand.
AAGGCATTCGATAGTGTAGACCGCAAGCTGCTTTGGAAACTCATGGCACACTATGGAATCCCTAAAAAATACATCAGCATAATCAAGAACATGTATCAGGACATGAAATGCCAAGTGTTACATAACGGATGTGCACGAGAACACTTCAAAGTGCTCACCGGCGTGAAACAGGGCTGCCTACTTTCCCCCTTCCTCTTCCTCCTATGCATCGACTGGATCATGGGACAAACCACAACCAATAAAAAGACTGGCATCCAGTGGAGTCTAACGGAGCACCTCGAAGACCAGGGCCCTCATTTATCAACGTGGCGTACGCACAGATATGTGCGTAACCCATGCGTACGATCATTTCTAAGCAAAGTGTGGGATTTATCAATTTGAACTTGTGCTTGACTTTGTGCGTATATTTAAGCACAGGTCGGACCATGCGTAGCTGACGCCCTGTGGTAGAATATGGGGACTGCAGACGGACGGCATAGCTCTCATCAGTTGCATGCATTAGTTTCAACGCGGAAATAAGCTTGACTGACGTGTTCTGTATGACCCCCGTAATTCATTATAGTTCATTGTGAAATAGCGATAGTAGTGTAATTATTGTCAAACCCTAAATAGCATGTGGAATAGGTCTTTCTCTCCGAATGAATGCAGCATATGGTTTATATATAGCGTTATCGGGTGCACTGACTGCGCTCGCAGGAACTGTTTTCAGAGATAGCATCAGATAGGGATGAATGAATGAATGAATGAGGGGCAGTCTAATTGCAGAGAGAACATAATATTAACTAGAGTCCACTACCCGAGACACCTCCTTCATTTGTACCGCAATTTGGGACCCAAATTGGAGCTATAAGCTTAAAAGCTTTTCCGTGCTTATTTGAGAAGGGTCCAGCTGCAGAGCCGGAGAGACAGACAGCAGAGAGACAGACAGACAGACAGATAGACACTGTTCCACAGTGTGTGTGTGTGTGTGTGTGTGTGTGTGTGTGTGTGTGTGTGTGTGTGTGTGTGTGTGTGTGTGTGTGTGTGTGTGTGTGTGTGTGAGACTACTAGTCTCCTAGTAGAGACTAGTAGAGACCCCCCCCCCTCTGGACCACCTCCTAGTAGAGACTCACCCCCCCCCCTCTGGACCACCTCCTAGTAGAGACTGTACGACGGCTGCGATGAGGAGGGGGAATTGCAACCACCGCAAGCAAAACTTAACCCTTTCACTTAATCCTCATCTTCGTCTTCTTCCTAGAGAAGTCTCTACTAGGAGGTGGTCCAGGGGGGGGGGGGGGGGGGGGGGGAGTCTCTACTAGGAGGTGGTCCAGAGGGGGGGGGGCTGAGTCTCTACTAGGAGACTAGTAGTCACACACACGCACGCACGCACACGCACACGCACACACACACCAGGGTTTCCGTTAGAAAAAATTGTTGCCGGTCTCCGTGACCTGCAAGATTTCAATCTACCGGACAAATGAGATTAATTCCGGTCATAGTTTATTGAGCTTTAAAACAATTGAATAAAGAATGTCATCCTCAAGGCATGTAGATTTATAATATTATTACTTAAAACTATAGGCTACTTTTGCGTATACAGTCATTAATATATTCCAAATAAAATAAGTCCCTCGATACTCCGTGCTGCTGCTGACTTGAAATAAAATAGACCGCGTATGTGGGCAGTCGGTCCGACACTAAACAGCAGTCTGTTATAATCACATTTTTATGAGCTAACGAATTCCGTTATATTGGACATTTGTATTAATTATATCAAGCGAAGAACTGAGAAAGCAGAGAGACGGCAACTTTATCGTGGTTTGCGTGACGACTCTCTCCACCTCGCAACGAGTTGGTGCTGGTCATAATGTCCGGTGAAAACAACTCCCTCCAAGCACAACTTGACCACCCGAACCGTACCAAAACAGGCCAAAATTAAATAGCCCATGCGACGAACGATTCATTACATTCGTTTCATCGTTGCTCCACCAAGCAGCCGGTCCAACAATGAAAGCTGTTATCAGCGCGAGCCGGCCGCAGTTAGTTTGCAAGAAGCATCCAGCTGCAGACCCGCAGAGCAGCTTTCCAGGTCTGGGGACCGCACTGTGCCAGCAAAGCTGGTGGGTTCTGTGGGTCTGCAGCTGCATGCCTTCCGCAAATCCAGCAGCAAGCTCTCGCTGAGCGAAGCAACGACAACAAACGCAATGATTGTTTCGTTCATCGCATAGGCCACCCAACTCCAGCCCATCCAAATACAATTCAAATAATCAAACTGTGCCCAGAGGGAACTATTTTCACCGGACACTATGACCGGAGAGATTAAATATGTCGGACTTCAACAGATTTTGCCGGTCAAAAACCGGTAATTACCGGCTAACGGAAACGCTGACACACACACACACACACTGTGGAACAGTGTCTGTCTGTCTGTCTCTCTGCTGTCTGTCTCTCTGCTGTCTGTCTCTCTGCTGTCTCTCTCAAAATAGTATAAGTGCTATCTTGGCCCTGAGAGAGTTGCTCTCCGGCTATGCAGCTGGACCCTTCTCAAATCAGCACGATAAAAGCTATAAGCTTATAAAACGATTTAATATGCTAAACTTCGTTTTAAATTCTTTAATTCACATTTGTTTATTTCATAAAGATTTTCCCGACATAAACCTGCCCCGACCAGATCCGTGACTCTGTTGCGATACAGATTAATTATCTACTCAGAAAGCTTATAAAACGATTTAATATGCTAAACTTCGTTTTAAATTCTTTAATTCACATTTATTTATTTCATAAAGATTTTCCCAACATAATGCTACCTGCCCCGACCAGATCCGTGACTCTGTTGCGATACAGATGAATGATCTACTCAGAATAGTATTATAAAGTGGCTATCTTTTATGCTGTAGATCACTGCTGGTATGTGCGTGCAGAACCTTTATTTCAGCGGGTACGTATTTATTTGACGTTACTGTACAATATATGTGTGTATTAAAAGACGGAGCTGTCTTTTATTGTAATATAATAATTATTAATATTAAAAATAAATGAAGAAAGGCATTCTTATTCCAGCATGCATTAATGACACCAACGGGCAACGGCAAAACAGTGGTTAATGGTCTTTATTAGTGTTTGCGGTGTCCAGGCAGCAATGGTCTTTTAGGAAGTTAATAGATATAATATCCGACATCATCACCGTGTACAACACGCTTCCCTCGGCTTAGTCCACTTTTCCAAATTTCATGGGGGTGTTCCATTACCGTATATGGTTAATTAAGGGCGGTGCTATATGCAAATACTTAAAACCATGCACGAGCTCAAGCGTAGGATCAAAGTGATATTTATCAAGACAGGTGTGCGTAGGACCTGTGTACGCACATGTGATAAATCCCGTTTTTTTTGTGCGTGCACACATTCTAAATTCTGTGCTTACGAATGGAAGTAGAATACTTTCTAAGGAAAATTGATAAATGAGGGCCCTGGACTTTGCGGATGACATCGCACTACTCTCACACAACCATCAACAGATGCAAGACAAAACCCAGCTGCTAGAAACAACTGCAGCTGGACTTGGGCTCAAAATAAATGGACCAAAAACTCAAGTAATCAGAGTCAATAATAAAAGCACAAACCCCATAACCATCGGGGGCCAGACACTGGAAGAGGTTGACCAATTCACATACTTGGGTAGTTTTATAACTGAGGAAGACGTAAGGGCAAGAATAGGAAAAGCAAGAGCAACATTCAACATGTTAAACAAGATATGGAAAACCTGAAACATCAAACTCAACACCAAGCTCAAAATCTTCAACTCCAACGTCAAATCCGTACTGCTATATGGCTCTGAAACCTGGAAAACCACCACTAACATCATCAATAAACTGCAGACCTTCATCAACCATTGTCTGAGACGTATCGTCAGGATCTTCTGGCCAAACACAATTACCAACATCAAGCTGTGGGAATGCACCAAGCAAGAATCAGTGGAGGTCCAGCTGACCAGGAGAAAATGGAGCTGGATTGGGCACACACTTCGAAGACACAAAACCGCAATAACCAAACAGGCATTATCCTGGAACCCACAAGGCAAGCGAGGCAGAGGAAGACCCAAAAACACCTGGAGAAGAGACACTAAGGAGGAATTCAAGACGAGGGGACTGACGTGGAAACAGCTAGAGAGGATGGCTCAAGACAGACGGGGGTAGAAACTTTTCATCAATGGCCTATGTTCCGAAAGGAATAAAAGGCCTAAGTAAGTAAGTAAGTATGATTTACCAGAGGATGACGGGGGGAGCTCTGCGATGACAGTCTTGAGTCCCATACTGGAGATATCTCTCAGCTGCTCCTTGTCTGACAACATGTTGGAACACAAAGTGTCCACCATGGTTTCAACCTGGTACTCCTTCACCTTGCTCACCAGAGGGGCCAGACTGAAAGAGACAAGGATCAAACAGTGTTACGATGGGTTGAACATGCACCCCCAGAAGATATGATCAAAATGAAAAGTTACACAGTGCAGTACAACACAGGGTCAAACAACAATCTGCACGTTTAGCTCACTCCTCAGAGGCACCAAGGGGGAGTGAAAACAAACGCTCTTTTTACAGACCAAAAGGACCACACCAGGAGTTAAAACAAGCACTCTTTGTACAGACCACAAGGACGACACCAGGCATTAAAACAAGCGCTCTTTTTACAGACCAAAAGGACGACACCAGGCATTGAAACACTCTTTTTACAGACCAAAAGGACGAGACCAGGAGTTAAAACAAACACTCTCCGTACATTTAGGGATCATACTGGAATTGGACATCTGACACCTGGCTAAAATTAGGTATCGGTATCTGAGGACTTTCCAGAAATCAAAGCAATGTGACTTCATTTTCTGCATTTTTGACACAGAAGCCTGTTAGATCTGTCTATATACTGATTGTCTAAGTCTATAGTCGACTGTTCAGTAAAAGCAATGAATCAGATGGGCCTACTGGATACCAGTCGACACTGAAGTCTAGGACTCTGACTCGGTATCAGTGAGAAAGTGCTACGTACAGTATTGGTTTGCACTGTAATGTTACAAACCATTTGACAGCCAGGTTCTGCACCTCTCCGTTCTTGTCCTCTAGGAGCCGGAGCAGCATGGCCACCACCTTCCTCTCACTGTCCTCATCCAGCTTAATACTGTCCTTCTGAAGCTCTAGCATCAAGTCATTAGTGGCCATGAACCTGGAAGGAGAGAAAGAGAAAGAAAGAGAGAGAGAGAGAGAGAGAGAGAGAGAGAGAGAGAGAGAGAGAGAGAGAGAGAGAGAGAGAGAGAGAGAGAGAGAGAGAGAGAGAGAGAATGTGAAAAATATAAATATATTAGAGAAACGCATTTTAAAACATTTTAATTAATAACAAAAGGCTTTCTCGCACTACCAGATACAGAAAAACTACCAGTCCTACTAGGGGAGGACTCAACAAGCTGTGAGCTAGCAGCAGCATATGTTGCTGCCTGCCACAAAACTGAAGGACAGTGAGTGACAGTCACCTGACATGTTTACGCCGTAATATTTGATGTTTTATTTTACGATGATATTTTGTATGTACTTATATCTGTTTGTAATCCATGTTTATGTTTAATATTGCTTTGGCAACATGTAGAAGTACGTCATGCCAATACAGCCATTTGAATTGAATTGAATTGAATTGAATTGAGATCTAATTATTTGGTGGCAGTGATATTCTGGAAGCATAGAAACATACACACAGATATATTGTGAATATGAACATTCACAAACACACACAAACACGCACACACATGCAAGTTTACACACATAAAGCAGCGTTGGGAGACCCCACTGGGAGAAGAGATAAGCAATGACTTGGGAGGAAAGTGTGCTACATAGGTACACAATAAATTCTACACAACCTCATACAATTCAGTCGCCTCTGTAACAGTGATGTGTCCCCTCTGTAACAGTGATGTGTCCTCTCTCTATAACAGTGATGTGTCCTCTCTCTGTAACAGTGATGTGTCCTCTCTCTATAACAGTGATGTGTCCTCTCTCTATAACAGTAATGTGTCCCTCTCTTTATAACAGTGATGTGTCCTCTCTCTATAACAGTGATGTCCCCTCTATAACAGTGATGTGTCCTCTCTCTATAACAGTGATGTGTCCTCTCTCTATAACAGTGATGGGTCCTCTATAACAGTGATGTGTCCTCTCTCTATAACAGTGATGTGCCCTCTCTCTATAACAGTGATGTGTCCTCTCTCTATAACAGTGGTGTGTCCTCTCTCTGTAACAGTGATGTGTCCTCTCTGTAACAGTGATGTGTCCTCTCTCTGTAACAGTGATGTGTCCTCTCTCTATAACAGTGATGTGTCCTCTCTCTATAACAGTGATGTGTCCTCTCTCTATAACAGTGATGTGTCCTCTTTCTATAACAGTGATGTGTTCTCTCTCTATAACAGTGATGTGTCCTCTCTCTGTAACAGTGATGTGTCCTCTCTCTATAACAGTGATGTGTCCTCTCTCTATAACAGTGATGTGTCCTCTCTATAACAGTGATGTGTCCTCTCTATAACAGTGATGTGTAGGGATGGGTACCGAATTCGGTACTTTTGAGGTACCGAACCGAAACACGTCGGTACTACCGAGTATCGAATCAAGTGAAAAAAAAGAAAAAAAAAATCTTTTTTTTCCTCTTTTTTTTTCTTTTCATGTCAACGTTCACACGCACAATATATGCTTACCTAGGATTTGGCTTGTTTCAACAACAAAGCAGTCAGAGCAATAGCAAGCCGAAAACTGTCGAAATTGTAGTTATTTGAAGTTTGAATTTTTTTTTACGACTGAGGTAGGTAAATTAAATTTCTTGAGACTAAAGTACAGAAAAAAGGTACCGTTGGGTACCGGTATCGATTCACAGGTACCGGTACCGGTATCGGTTCAAATGTGAAAGGTACCCATCCCTAGTGATGTGTCCTCTCTATAACAGTGATGTGTCCTCTCTCTATAACAGTGATGTGTCCTCTCTCTGTAACAGTGATGTGTCATCTCTCTATAACAGTGATGTGTCCTCTCTATAACAGTGATGTGTCCTCTCTATAACAGTGATGTGTCCTCTCTCTATAACAGTGATGTGTCCTCTCTATAACAGTGATGTGTCCTCTCTATAACAGTGATGTGTCCTCTCTCTATAACAGTGATGTGTCCTCTCTCTGTAACAGTGATGTGTCCTCTCTATAACAGTGATGTGTCCTCTCTATAACAGTGATGTGTCCTCTCTCTATAACAGTGATGTGTCCTCTCTCTATAACAGTGATGTGTCCTCTCTATAACAGTGATGTGTCCTCTCTCTATAACAGTGATGTGTCCTCTCTCTATAACAGTGATGTGTCCTCTCTCTATAACAGTAATGTGTCCTCTCTCTATAACAGTGATGTGTCCTCTCTATAACAGTGATGTGTCCTCTCTCTATAACAGTGATGTGTCCTCTCTATAACAGTGATGTGTCCTCTCTCTATAACAGTGATGTGTCCTCTCTCTATAACAGTGATGTGTCCTCTCTCTGTAACAGTGATGTGTCCTCTCTATAACAGTGATGTGTCCTCTCTGTAACAGTGATGTGTCCTCTCTCTGTAACAGTGATGTGTCCTCTCTCTATAACAGTGATGTGTCCTCTCTCTATAACAGTGATGTGTCCTCTCTATAACAGTGATGTGTCCTCTCTCTATAACAGTGATGTGTCCTCTCTCTATAACAGTGATGTGCCCTCTCTGTAACAGTGATGTGTCCTCTCTCTATAACAGTGATGTGTCCTCTCTCTTTATAACAGTGATGTGTCCTCTCTCTATAAAAGTGATGTGTCCTCTCTGTAACAGTGATGTGTCCTCTCTCTATAACAGTGATGTGTCCTCTCTCTGTAACAGTGATGTGTCCTCTCTCTGTAACAGTGATGTGTCCTCTCTCTGTAAAAGTGATGTATCCTCTCTCTATAACAGTGATGTGTCCTCTCTATAACAGTGATGGCCAATCTATAACAGTGATGTGTCCTCTCTATAACAGTGATGTGTCCTCTGTCTATAACAGTGATGTGTCCTCTCTCTATAACAGTGATGTGTCCTCTCTCTATAACAGTGATGTGTCCTCTCTCTGTAACAGTGATGTGTCCTCTCTATAACAGTGATGTGTCCTCTATGTAACAGTGATGTGTCCTCTCTCTGTAACAGTGATGTGTCCTCTCTCTGTAACAGTGATGTGTCCTCTCTCTATAACAGTGATGTGTCCTCTCTCTGTAACAGTGATGTGTCCTCTCTCTATAACAGTGATGTGTCCTCTCTCTGTAACAGTGATGTGTCCTCTCTCTATAACAGTGATGTGTCCTCTCTATAACAGTGATGTGTCCTCTCTCTATAACAGTGATGTGTCCTCTCTCTATAACAGTGATGTGTCCTCTCTCTATAACAGTGATGTGTCCTCTCTCTATAACAGTGATGTGTCCTCTCTCTATTACAGTGATGTGTCCCCTCTCTGTAACAGTGATGTGTCCTCTCTCTATAACAGTGATGTGTCCTCTCTCTTTATAACAGTGATGTGTCCTCTCTCTATAAAAGTGATGTGTCCTCTCTGTAACAGTGATGTGTCCTCTCTCTATAACAGTGATGTGTCCTCTCTCTGTAACAGTGATGTGTCCTCTCTCTGTAACAGTGATGTGTCCTCTCTCTGTAAAAGTGATGTGTCCTCTCTCTATAACAGTGATGTGTCCTCTCTATAACAGTGATGTCCCCTCTATAACAGTGATGTGTCCTCTCTCTATAACAGTGAGTTGTCCTCTCTCTATAACAGTGATGTGTCCTCTCTATAACAGTGATGTGTCCTCTCTCTATAACAGTGATGTGTCCTCTCTCTATAACAGTGATGTGTCCTCTCTTTATAACAGTGATGTGTCCTCTCTCTATAACAGTGATGTGTCCTCTCTTTATAACAGTGATGTGTCCTCTCTTTATAACAGTGATGTGTCCTCTCTCTATAACAGTGATGTGTCCTCTCTCTATAACAGTGATGTGTCCTCTCTCTATAACAGTGGTGTGTCCTCTCTCTGTAACAGTGATGTGTCCTCTCTCTGTAACAGTGATGTGTCCTCTCTCTATAACAGTGATGTGTCATATCTCTATAACAGTGATGTGTCCTCTCTCTATAACAGTGATGTGTCCTCTCTCTATAACAGTGATGTGTCCTCTCTCTATAACAGTGAGGTGTCCTCTCTCTGTAACAGTGATGTGTCCTCTCTCTATAACAGTGATGTGTCCTCTCTCTATAACAGTGATGTGTCCTCTCTATAACAGTGATGTGTCCTCTCTCTATAACAGTGATGTGTCCTCTCTCTGTAACAGTGATGTGTCCTCTCTCTATAACAGTGATGTGTCCTCTCTATAACAGTGATGTGTCCTCTCTCTATAACAGTGATGTGTCCTCTCTCTATAACAGTGATGTGTCCTCTCTGTAACAGTGATGTGTCGTCTCTCTATACCAGTGATGTGTCCTCTCTCTGTAACAGTGATGTGTCCTCTCTATAACAGTGATGTGTCATCTCTCTATAACAGTGATGTGTCCCCTCTCTGTAACAGTGATGTGTCCTCTCTCTATAACAGTTATGTGTCCTCTCTATAACAGTGATGTGTCCTCTCTCTATAACAGTGATGTGTCCTCTCTCTATTACAGTGATGTGTCCCCTCTCTGTAACAGTGATGTGTCCTCTCTCTATAACAGTGATGTGTCCTCTCTCTTTATAACAGTGATGTGTCCTCTCTCTATAAAAGTGATGTGTCCTCTCTGTAACAGTGATGTGTCCTCTCTCTATAACAGTGATGTGTCCTCTCTCTGTAACAGTGATGTGTCCTCTCTCTGTAACAGTGATGTGTCCTCTCTCTGTAAAAGTGATGTGTCCTCTCTCTATAACAGTGATGTGTCCTCTCTATAACAGTGATGTCCCCTCTATAACAGTGATGTGTCCTCTCTCTATAACAGTGAGTTGTCCTCTCTCTATAAGAGTGATGTGTCCTCTCTATAACAGTGATGTGTCCTCTCTCTATAACAGTGATGTGTCCTCTCTCTATAACAGTGATGTGTCCTCTCTCTATAACAGTGATGTGTCCTCTCTTTATAACAGTGATGTGTCCTCTCTCTATAACAGTGATGTGTCCTCTCTTTATAACAGTGATGTGTCCTCTCTTTATAACAGTGATGTGTCCTCTCTCTATAACAGTGATGTGTCCTCTCTCTATAACAGTGATGTGTCCTCTCTCTATAACAGTGGTGTGTCCTCTCTCTGTAACAGTGATGTGTCCTCTCTGTAACAGTGATGTGTCCTCTCTCTGTAACAGTGATGTGTCCTCTCTCTATAACAGTGATGTGTCATATCTCTATAACAGTGATGCGTCCTCTCTCTATAACAGTGATGTGTCCTCTCTCTATAACAGTGATGTGTCCTCTCTCTATAACAGTGAGGTGTCCTCTCTCTGTAACAGTGATGTGTCCTCTCTCTATAACAGTGATGTGTCCTCTCTCTATAACAGTGATGTGTCCTCTCTATAACAGTGATGTGTCCTCTCTCTATAACAGTGATGTGTCCTCTCTCTGTAACAGTGATGTGTCCTCTCTCTATAACAGTGATGTGTCCTCTCTATAACAGTGATGTGTCCTCTCTCTATAACAGTGATGTGTCCTCTCTCTATAACAGTGATGTGTCCTCTCTGTAACAGTGATGTGTCGTCTCTCTATACCAGTGATGTGTCCTCTCTCTGTAACAGTGATGTGTCCTCTCTATAACAGTGATGTGTCATCTCTCTATAACAGTGATGTGTCCCCTCTCTGTAACAGTGATGTGTCCTCTCTCTATAACAGTTATGTGTCCTCTCTATAACAGGGATGTGTCCTCTCTCTATAACAGTGATGTGTCCTCTCTCTATAACAGTGATGTGTCCTCTCTATAACAGTGATGTGTCCTCTCTCTGTAACAGTGATGTGTCCTCTCTCTATAACAGTGATGTGTCCTCTCTGTATAACAGTGATGTGTCCTCTCTCTATAACAGTGATGTGTCCTCTCTTTATAACAGTGATGTGTCCTCTCTGTAACAGTGATGTGTCCTCTCTCTATAACAGTGATGTGTCCTCTCTGTAACAGTGATGTGTCCTCTCTCTGTAACAGTGATGTGTCCTCTCTCTATAACAGTGATGTGTCCTCTCTCTGTAACAGTGATGTGTCCTCTCTCTATAACAGTGATGTGTCCTCTCTATAACAGTGATGTGTCCTCTGTCTATAACAGTGATGTGTCCTCTCTCTATAACAGTGATGTGTCCTCTCTCTATAACAGTGATGTGTCCTCTCTCTATAACAGTGATGTGTCCTCTCTCTATTACAGTGATGTGTCCCCTCTCTGTAACAGTGATGTGTCCTCTCTCTATAACAGTGATGTGTCCTCTCTTTATAACAGTGATGTGTCCTCTCTCTGTAACAGTGATGTGTCCTCTCTCTATAACAGTGATGTGTCCTCTCTATAACAGTGATGTGTCCTCTGTCTATAACAGTGATGTGTCCTCTCTCTATAACAGTGATGTGTCCTCTCTCTATAACAGTGATGTGTCCGCTCTCTATAACAGTGATGTGTCCTCTCTCTATTACAGTGATGTGTCCCCTCTCTGTAACAGTGATGTGTCCTCTCTCTATAACAGTGATGTGTCCTCTCTCTTTATAACAGTGATGTGTCCTCTCTCTATAAAAGTGATGTGTTCTCTCTGTAACAGTGATGTGTCCTCTCTCTATAACAGTGATGTGTCCTCTCTCTGTAACAGTGATGTGTCCTCTCTCTGTAACAGTGATGTGTCCTCTCTCTGTAAAAGTGATGTATCCTCTCTCTATAACAGTGATGTGTCCTCTCTATAACAGTGATGGCCAATCTATAACAGTGATGTGTCCTCTCTATAACAGTGATGAATGAATGAATGAATGAAAACTTTATTTAACAGATTGCAGAATGGGTACAATACAGTACGGCTCAATACACACAATTGTTAAGGGGATGCAGACCTGAGAAAGACGTTTGTCTTGTTTCCATCAGGGTCCCCCATTTTCAATTCATATAGACATTTATGACATACACAACATACATGACATTTATGGCATAGGGACATATAGGTATTTAGTACTGATACATTTGTGACATAAACGGTATTCAAATATACAGTACTGTTACCCCTAGATCCTGACAGAGTATATACATATGATGGGGAGGGGACTGTACATTAGGAGGGGGTGGGTGGGTGGGAGAGAAATATACATACGGTGGGGAGGGTATATACATGCGGTGGGGAGGAGACTGTCTATTAGGAGGTGGTGGGGGTTTTGGGCATTTACGGTGGCCAGTTTCGAATTGCAGCCTCCCGTAGGTGCTCTTTAAGAGCGGTTTTGAATGTGGGCAGGGATTCACATTCCTTTACAGCTTTGGGTAGGGCGTTCCACATTGTTGTGGCATAATTGCGAAACGTGTTTAGTCCCTTGTTTGAGCCGAATCTGGGTTTAACATGATTTGTTGAGCTTCCTCTGGTGTAGTGGTTGTGGTATTCACTGATGTGTCCTCTGTCTATAACAGTGATGTGTCCTCTCTCTATAACAGTGATGTGTCCTCTCTCTATAACAGTGATGTGTCCTCTCTCTATAACAGTGATGTGTCCTCTCTCTATTACAGTGATGTGTCCCCTCTCTATAACAGTGATGTGTCCTCTCTATAACAGTGGTGTGTCCTCTCTCTGTAACAGTGATGTGTCCTCTCTGTAACAGTGATGTGTCCTCTCTCTATAACAGTGATGTGTCCTCTCTCTGTAACAGTGATGTGTCCTCTCTCTGTAACAGTGATGTGTCCTCTCTCTATAACAGTAATGTGTCCTCTCTATAACAGTGATGTCCCCTCTATAACAGTGATGTGTCCTCTCTCTATAACAGTGATGTGTCCTCTCTCTATAACAATGATGTGTCCTCTCTATAACAGTGATGAGTCCTCTCTATATAACAGTGATGTGTCATCTCTCTATAACAGTGGTGTGTCCTCTCTTTATAACAGTGATGTGTCCTCTCTCTATAACAGTGATGTGTCCTCTCTCTGTAACAGTGATGTGTCCTCTCTGTAACAGTGATGTGTCCTCTCTCTATAAGTGATGTGTCCTCTCTATAACAGTGATGTGTCCGCTCTATAACAGTGATGTGTCCTCTCTGTAACAGTGATGTGTCCTCTCTATATAACAGTGATGTGTCCTCTCTTTATAACAGTGATGTGTCCTCTCTCTATAACAGTGATGTGTCCTCTCTCTATAACAGTGATGTGTCCTCTCTCTATAACAGTGATGTGTCCTCTCTCTATTACAGTGATGTGTCCCCTCTCTGTAACAGTGATGTGTCATCTCTCTATAACAGTGATGTGTCCTCTCTCTTTATAACAGTGATGTGTCCTCTCTCTATAAAAGTGATGTGTCCTCTCTGTAACAGTGATGTGTCCTCTCTCTATAACAGTGATGTGTCCTCTCTCTGTAACAGTGATGTGTCCTCTCTCTGTAACAGTGATGTGTCCTCTCTCTGTAAAAGTGATGTATCCTCTCTCTATAACAGTGATGTGTCCTCTCTATAACAGTGATGGCCAATCTATAACAGTGATGTGTCCTCTCTTTATAACAGTGATGTGTCCTCTCTCGATAACAGTGATGTGTCCTCTCTCTATAACAGTGATGTGTCCTCTCTCTTTATAACAGTGATGTATCCTCTCTCTATAACAGTGATGTGTCCTCTCTATAACAGTGATGGCCAATCTATAACAGTGATGTGTCCTCTCTTTATAACAGTGATGTGTCCTCTCTCGATAACAGTGATGTGTCCTCTCTCTGTAACAGTGATGTGTCCTCTCTGTAACAGTGATGTGTCCTCTCTCTATAAGTGATGTGTCCTCTCTATAACAGTGATGTGTCCGCTCTATAACAGTGATGTGTCCTCTCTGTAACAGTGATGTGTCCTCTCTATATAACAGTGATGTGTCCTCTCTATAACAGTGATGTGTCCTCTCTTTGTAACAGTGATGTGTCCTCTCTCTATAACAGTGATGTGTCCTCTCTGTATAACAGTGATGTGTCCTCTCTCTATAACAGTGATGTGTCCTCTCTTTATAACAGTGATGTGTCCTCTCTCTATAACAGTGATGTGTCCTCTCTGTAACAGTGATGTGTCCTCTCTCTGTAACAGTGATGTGTCCTCTCTCTATAACAGTAATGTGTCCTCTCTATAACAGTGATGTGTCCTCTCTCTATAACAGTGATGTGTCCTCTCTCTATAACAGTGATGTGTCCTCTCTCTATAACAATGATGTGTCCTCTCTATAACAGTGATGAGTCCTCTCTATATAACAGTGATGTGTCATCTCTCTATAACAGTGGTGTGTCCTCTCTTTATAACAGTGATGTGTCCTCTCTCTATAACAGTGATGTGTCCTCTCTTTATAACAGTGATGTGTCCTCTCTATAACAGTGATGTGTCCTCTCTATAACAGTGATGTGTCCTCTCTCTGTAACAGTGATGTGTCCTCTCTGTAACAGTGATGTGTCCTCTCTCTATAAGTGATGTGTCCTCTCTATAACAGTGATGTGTCCGCTCTGTAACAGTGATGTGTCCTCTCTCTATAACAGTGATGTGTCCTCTCTTTATAACAGTGATGTGTCCTCTCTGTATAACAGTGATGTGTCCTCTCTGTAACAGTGATGTGTCCTCTCTCTATAACGGTGATGTGTCCTCTCTCTATAACAGTGATGTGTCCTCTCTCTATAACAGTGATGTGTCCTCTCTCTATAACAGTGATGTGTCCTCTCTCTATAACAGTGATGTGTCCTCTCTCTGTAACAGTGATGTGTCCTCTCTCTATAACAGTGATGTGTCCTCTCTCTATAACAGTGATGTGTCCTCTCTATAACAGTGATGTGTCCTCTCTCTATAACAGTGATGTGTCCTCTCTCTGTAACAGTGATGTGTCCTCTCTCTATAACAGTGATGTGTCCTCTCTATAACAGTGATGTGTCCTCTCTCTATAACAGTGATGTGTCCTCTCTCTGTAACAGTGATATGTCCTCTCTCTATAACAGTGATGTGTCCTCTCTATAACAGTGATGTGTCCTCTCTCTATAACAGTGATGTGTCCTCTCTCTATACCAGTGATGTGTCCTCTCTCTGTAACAGTGATGTGTCCTCTCTATAACAGTGATGTGTCCCCTCTCTGTAACAGTGATGTGTCCTCTCTCTATAACAGTGATGTGTCATCTCTCTATAACAGTGATGTGTCCTCTCTCTATAACAGTGATGTGTCCTCTCTCTATAACAGTGATGTGTCCTCTCTCTGTAACAGTGATGTGTCCTCTCTCTATAACAGTGATGTGTCCTCTCTCTATAACAGTGATGTGTCCTCTCTATAACAGTGATGTGTCCTCTCTCTATAACAGTGATGTGTCCTCTCTCTATAACAGTGATGTGTCCTCTCTATAACAGCGATGTGTCCTCTCTCTATAACAGTGATGTGTCCTCTCTATAACAGTGATGTGTCCTCTCTCTATAACAGTGATGTGTCCTCTCTCTATAACAGTGATGTGTCCTCTCTCTGTAACAGTGATGTGTCCTCTCTATAACAGTGATGTGTCCTCTATGTAACAGTGATGTGTCCTCTCTCTGTAACAGTGATGTGTCCTCTCTCTGTAACAGTGATGTGTCCTCTCTCTATAACAGTGATGTGTCCTCTCTCTGTAACAGTGATGTGTCCTCTCTCTATAACAGTGATGTGTCCTCTCTATAACAGTGATGTGTCCTCTCTCTATAACAGTGATGTGTCCTCTCTCTATAACAGTGATGTGTCCTCTCTCTATAACAGTGATGTGTCCTCTCTCTATAACAGTGATGTGTCCTCTCTCTATAACAGTGATGTGTCCTCTCTCTATTACAGTGATGTGTCCCCTCTCTGTAACAGTGATGTGTCCTCTCTCTATAACAGTGATGTGTCCTCTCTCTTTATAACAGTGATGTGTCCTCTCTCTATAAAAGTGATGTGTCCTCTCTGTAACAGTGATGTGTCCTCTCTCTATAACAGTGATGTGTCCTCTCTCTGTAACAGTGATGTGTCCTCTCTCTGTAACAGTGATGTGTCCTCTCTCTGTAAAAGTGATGTGTCCTCTCTCTATAACAGTGATGTGTCCTCTCTATAACAGTGATGTCCCCTCTATAACAGTGATGTGTCCTCTCTCTATAACAGTGAGTTGTCCTCTCTCTATAACAGTGATGTGTCCTCTCTATAACAGTGATGTGTCCTCTCTCTATAACAGTGATGTGTCCTCTCTCTATAACAGTGATGTGTCCTCTCTTTATAACAGTGATGTGTCCTCTCTCTATAACAGTGATGTGTCCTCTCTTTATAACAGTGATGTGTCCTCTCTTTATAACAGTGATGTGTCCTCTCTCTATAACAGTGATGTGTCCTCTCTCTATAACAGTGATGTGTCCTCTCTCTATAACAGTGGTGTGTCCTCTCTCTGTAACAGTGATGTGTCCTCTCTGTAACAGTGATGTGTCCTCTCTCTGTAACAGTGATGTGTCCTCTCTCTATAACAGTGATGTGTCATATCTCTATAACAGTGATGCGTCCTCTCTCTGTAACAGTGATGTGTCCTCTCTGTAACAGTGATGTGTCCTCTCTCTGTAACAGTGATGTGTCCTCTCTCTATAACAGTGATGTGTCATATCTCTATAACAGTGATGCGTCCTCTCTCTATAACAGTGATGTGTCCTCTCTCTATAACAGTGATGTGTCCTCTCTCTATAACAGTGATGTGTCCTCTCTATAACAGTGATGTGTCCTCTCTCTATAACAGTGATGTGTCCTCTCTCTATAACAGTGATGTGTCCTCTCTATAACAGCGATGTGTCCTCTCTCTATAACAGTGATGTGTCCTCTCTATAACAGTGATGTGTCCTCTCTCTATAACAGTGATGTGTCCTCTCTCTATAACAGTGATGTGTCCTCTCTCTGTAACAGTGATGTGTCCTCTCTATAACAGTGATGTGTCCTCTATGTAACAGTGATGTGTCCTCTCTCTGTAACAGTGATGTGTCCTCTCTCTGTAACAGTGATGTGTCCTCTCTCTATAACAGTGATGTGTCCTCTCTCTGTAACAGTGATGTGTCCTCTCTCTATAACAGTGATGTGTCCTCTCTATAACAGTGATGTGTCCTCTCTCTATAACAGTGATGTGTCCTCTCTCTATAACAGTGATGTGTCCTCTCTCTATAACAGTGATGTGTCCTCTCTCTATAACAGTGATGTGTCCTCTCTCTATAACAGTGATGTGTCCTCTCTCTATAACAGTGATGTGTCCTCTCTCTATTACAGTGATGTGTCCCCTCTCTGTAACAGTGATGTGTCCTCTCTCTATAACAGTGATGTGTCCTCTCTCTTTATAACAGTGATGTGTCCTCTCTCTATAAAAGTGATGTGTCCTCTCTGTAACAGTGATGTGTCCTCTCTCTATAACAGTGATGTGTCCTCTCTCTGTAACAGTGATGTGTCCTCTCTCTGTAACAGTGATGTGTCCTCTCTCTGTAAAAGTGATGTGTCCTCTCTCTATAACAGTGATGTGTCCTCTCTATAACAGTGATGTCCCCTCTATAACAGTGATGTGTCCTCTCTCTATAACAGTGAGTTGTCCTCTCTCTATAACAGTGATGTGTCCTCTCTATAACAGTGATGTGTCCTCTCTCTATAACAGTGATGTGTCCTCTCTCTATAACAGTGATGTGTCCTCTCTTTATAACAGTGATGTGTCCTCTCTCTATAACAGTGATGTGTCCTCTCTTTATAACAGTGATGTGTCCTCTCTTTATAACAGTGATGTGTCCTCTCTCTATAACAGTGATGTGTCCTCTCTCTATAACAGTGATGTGTCCTCTCTCTATAACAGTGGTGTGTCCTCTCTCTGTAACAGTGATGTGTCCTCTCTGTAACAGTGATGTGTCCTCTCTCTGTAACAGTGATGTGTCCTCTCTCTATAACAGTGATGTGTCATATCTCTATAACAGTGATGCGTCCTCTCTCTATAACAGTGATGTGTCCTCTCTCTATAACAGTGATGTGTCCTCTCTCTATAACAGTGAGGTGTCCTCTCTCTGTAACAGTGATGTGTCCTCTCTCTATAACAGTGATGTGTCCTCTCTCTATAACAGTGATGTGTCCTCTCTATAACAGTGATGTGTCCTCTCTCTATAACAGTGATGTGTCCTCTCTCTGTAACAGTGATGTGTCCTCTCTCTATAACAGTGATGTGTCCTCTCTATAACAGTGATGTGTCCTCTCTCTATAACAGTGATGTGTCCTCTCTCTATAACAGTGATGTGTCCTCTCTGTAACAGTGATGTGTCGTCTCTCTATACCAGTGATGTGTCCTCTCTCTGTAACAGTGATGTGTCCTCTCTATAACAGTGATGTGTCATCTCTCTATAACAGTGATGTGTCCCCTCTCTGTAACAGTGATGTGTCCTCTCTCTATAACAGTTATGTCTCCTCTCTATAACAGTGATGTGTCCTCTCTCTATAACAGTGATGTGTCCTCTCTCTATAACAGTGATGCGTCCTCTCTATAACAGTGATGTGTCCTCTCTCTGTAACAGTGATGTGTCCTCTCTCTATAACAGTGATGTGTCCTCTCTGTATAACAGTGATGTGTCCTCTCTCTATAACAGTGATGTGTCCTCTCTTTATAACAGTGATGTGTCCTCTCTGTAACAGTGATGTGTCCTCTCTCTATAACAGTGATGTGTCCTCTCTGTAACAGTGATGTGTCCTCTCTCTGTAACAGTGATGTGTCCTCTCTCTATAACAGTGATGTGTCCTCTCTCTGTAACAGTGATGTGTCCTCTCTCTATAACAGTGATGTGTCCTCTCTATAACAGTGATGTGTCCTCTGTCTATAACAGTGATGTGTCCTCTCTCTATAACAGTGATGTGTCCTCTCTCTATAACAGTGATGTGTCCTCTCTCTATAACAGTGATGTGTCCTCTCTCTATTACAGTGATGTGTCCCCTCTCTGTAACAGTGATGTGTCCTCTCTCTATAACAGTGATGTGTCCTCTCTCTTTATAACAGTGATGTGTCCTCTCTCTGTAACAGTGATGTGTCCTCTCTCTATAACAGTGATGTGTCCTCTCTATAACAGTGATGTGTCCTCTGTCTATAACAGTGATGTGTCCTCTCTCTATAACAGTGATGTGTCCTCTCTCTATAACAGTGATGTGTCCGCTCTCTATAACAGTGATGTGTCCTCTCTCTATTACAGTGATGTGTCCCCTCTCTGTAACAGTGATGTGTCCTCTCTCTATAACAGTGATGTGTCCTCTCTCTATAACAGTGATGTGTCCTCTCTCTGTAACAGTGATGTGTCCTCTCTCTGTAACAGTGATGTGTCCTCTCTCTGTAAAAGTGATGTGTCCTCTCTCTATAACAGTGATGTGTCCTCTCTATAACAGTGATGTCCCCTCTATAACAGTGATGTGTCCTCTCTCTATAACAGTGAGTTGTCCTCTCTCTATAACAGTGATGTGTCCTCTCTATAACAGTGATGTGTCCTCTCTCTATAACAGTGATGTGTCCTCTCTCTATAACAGTGATGTGTCCTCTCTTTATAACAGTGATGTGTCCTCTCTCTATAACAGTGATGTGTCCTCTCTTTATAACAGTGATGTGTCCTCTCTTTATAACAGTGATGTGCCCTCTCTCTATAACAGTGATGTGTCCTCTCTCTATAACAGTGATGTGTCCTCTCTCTATAACAGTGGTGTGTCCTCTCTCTGTAACAGTGATGTGTCCTCTCTGTAACAGTGATGTGTCCTCTCTCTGTAACAGTGATGTGTCCTCTCTCTATAACAGTGATGTGTCATATCTCTATAACAGTGATGCGTCCTCTCTCTATAACAGTGATGTGTCCTCTCTCTATAACAGTGATGTGTCCTCTCTCTATAACAGTGAGGTGTCCTCTCTCTGTAACAGTGATGTGTCCTCTCTCTATAACAGTGATGTGTCCTCTCTCTATAACAGTGATGTGTCCTCTCTATAACAGTGATGTGTCCTCTCTCTATAACAGTGATGTGTCCTCTCTCTGTAACAGTGATGTGTCCTCTCTCTATAACAGTGATGTGTCCTCTCTATAACAGTGATGTGTCCTCTCTCTATAACAGTGATGTGTCCTCTCTCTATAACAGTGATGTGTCCTCTCTGTAACAGTGATGTGTCGTCTCTCTATACCAGTGATGTGTCCTCTCTCTGTAACAGTGATGTGTCCTCTCTATAACAGTGATGTGTCATCTCTCTATAACAGTGATGTGTCCCCTCTCTGTAACAGTGATGTGTCCTCTCTCTATAACAGTTATGTCTCCTCTCTATAACAGTGATGTGTCCTCTCTCTATAACAGTGATGTGTCCTCTCTCTATAACGGGCGGGCCATACTTTTTTTTTTTTGGAAAATCAATCGAGTGGGGTGTCTAAAATACGTGTTTTTTTGTGGGGAATTCAAATGTGGGATTATTTTTACAATCGGATAACTCCTACCTACATTGTTTTGGATTTCAAAATGGCCGATTTGACCATTTTTCACCCCTTGGCCATACATGGATGCCAACATGAATCTTAAGGAAATCCTAACATGCAAGGTGTCTAAATGATGTGTTTCTTAATGGGGAATTCAAATATGAGTTTATTTTTGGGATAGGATAACTCTAACCTACATCATTTTGGATTTCAAAATGGCCGATTTTACCATTTTTCACCCCTTGGCCATACATGGATGATAACATGAATCTGAAGGAATTCCTAACATGCAATATGTCTAAATGATGTGTTTCTTAATGGGGAATTCAAATATGATGTCATTTTTGGGATAGGATAAATATAACCTACATAATCTTGGATTTCAAAATGGCTGATTTTACCATTTGAACCCATTGGTATTGTATTACAAAATTGCAAAGATAAAAAATATATGGGAAATCATTTATAATGACAAAGCCATCAAATGTATTAACAAGTGAACTGTATATAACTGGATACAACTCCAAAGATCAATAATAATAATACTAACAATAATAAATTGTATTTGTAATGCACACAAACACCTAAGTGCTAAATCTCGATTTCCTGACTTCTTGAACTTTGCCAGGTTCCAATATCTTGATTGGACTCATTCTTGGATGGCAAGATCTCCTACTGTACTGCTTTAGCCACCAACCTACAAACACAAACTTAAAGTCAACGTCAGCCATAAATAGGTGAGCTCTTTCCAGAACTACTCAGCAGAAACCTCTGTAACCATTTTAACAAACGTCTCAATGTAGCCTATTGAGAAAATCCATGGGGCTCCATCAATCATCTATCTTCTTAAATTTGATCAGGTTGCACAAGTCCTGCTTGGATTCATTCTTGGACATCAGCCTCCTGCTGGTCTCCTGAGCCCTGATCCCTCCATCCCTTTTTTCTTATGAAAAGTACTTAGCAGAGGCCTCAGTCACCATTTTAACAACCCTCTCGATGCTTTGTGTGTGGCAAGGCCAGTCGAGAACCTCCATGGGGGTGTTGATGCAGTTCTTCACCTCGGAGGTGCTTAGGGAGCAGGTGAGAGGTGGCTCTGACACATCTTCTGACCAGCTGATTAAGCCACCAATGCTGGAAGCGTCACTATTGATGTGAGGTGTTCTTCTGATCCTGACACAGGAGTCTCCCAGCTGAGTGTCTGGATCCCCCTCTCCCCTGATGGCCAGGATTCTCTCCACCCCCTCAATTCTCTCTTTTTGATCCTCAGAGCACAGCAGTGTTTGGAGGATGGCTTCACTGTGGGCATACCAAGCAGATCTTCTCACAGTTGGCACCACAACATCCAGCACCTCCTTCCTCTGAGACTTGAGGCAGTCCAGCTGAAACAGGATGTGCCTAGGCCCTTCGATCCAGGAGTGCTTGACCTTCATGTTGAACCAACATGGATAATACACTCCAATGATGAATTCCACAATGCATTGTAGATTATTCAGGTTCTTTCTTTTAAGTTGATGCTTTGACACCCAGAGCCTGAGGAGTCTGTTTGCTGTGGTGAGCCAGCGGCTGTGGTTTACCGGTCCAATCTCCAGCAGAGCCAGCCTTGCAGAAAGCACTCCATCCCTGATTGCACAGACCAGCTTATAGCCATAGTGTTGATCAGTTGAGAGATCTTGAATGATCTTCTCAGGCAGCTTGATCAGCGGAGGGCCAAGAAAGATCCTGGTGAAGTTAGGATTGATCTCCAAGTCTGTAACAGAATCAAGGAGCTGTCCTATTGGCCCAGACAATGTGTTGTCTGACAGAGTAGCCCCATCAACTTCAACAATGAGACGGCGCAGTGGAAGTTCACCAGTGTGCAGGTTGCACACCAACCAGACCAGCTTTCTCCCCAGGTGCAGCTCCAGCTTCCGCATTACACCTGCCTTCACTCCAGTGTTGACATTGGTTGAGTCTCCTCCAATGGCCCACAAGGTCTTATCAGAACCTCTCTCTTTCAGCCAGGCAAACAGGACCTTAGCAATCTTCTCTGCATGGGACTCCTCTTTAGTTGCTTTCTCTGGTGTAAAGTGGAACAGATAGTTGCTGCCAGGCTCACTAGCAACACTATAGTGTTCTTCCTTGATCTTTGCAGGAAAAGATTGGTCACTGCCCTCAGCTTCCATCATCACATTGGTCATGTCAATCCGCCCATCAAAGAGGATACAGGAGATCCCCCCCTCCTCCCTGCACTTCTCCTCAAACTCTTCCCCCAGCTCTTGCATCAACTTTTCTTGTGCTCTCTTAACCTTGTTCTTATCAATCACTTTACTTGTGTCATCTTCTAAGATGAGTCCTGCATCAATCAGAGCTGCAGTTGCTATAGCTGCAGTTGGCCTTAGACCTATGCCATACCTTACACTAGCAAGGGCGATGTTTGGAATCTCATCATAATTTTTCCGTAGCTTTGCTGAAGCTGCAGGGTCAGTTTCAGGAATGAGCTCAACTTCAGGGACTGTAAGGAAGCTCTCAAAATCCTTCCTGGCAACCTTGTCTGCTGCTGCAAAGCTTTCTTCTTTGCCCCTTCTCCTTTTCTCTGCCTTCTTTTCCATCCCCTGCCTTTCCAATGTTTTCACCTGTCTCTTGTGCTCAGGCAGATCAGCTCCAGCCATTTGGTGTGGTCCTTTACTTCCAACCTTTTCCCTCTGTCCCTTGATGTAGGCAATATCTTTCACAGGAATCTTTTTGTCTTTGCTGCAGCAACAGTTAATGTTCAGATTCATGTTGGCATCCATGTATGGCCAAGGGGTGAAAAATGGTAAAATCGGCCATTTTGAAATCCAAAATTATGCAGGTTAGAGTTATCCTATCCCAAAAATGACCTCATATTTGAATTCCCCATTAAGAAACACATCATTTAGACACCTTGAATGTTAGGATTTCCTTCAGATTCATGTTGGCATCCATGTATGGCCAAGGGGTGAAAAATGGTAAAATCGGCCATTTTGAAATCCAAAATTATGTAGGTTAGAGTTATTCTATCCCAAAAATGAACTCATATTTGAATTCCCCATTAAGAAACACATCATTTAGACACCATGCATGTTATGATTTCCTTCAGATTCATGTTGGCATCCATGTATGGCCAAGGGGTGAAAAATTGTCAAATCGGCCATTTTTAAATCCAAAACAATGTAGGTAGGAGTTATCCGATTAGAAAAATAATCCCATATTTGAATTCCCCACAAAAAAACACGTATTTTAGACACCCCACTCGATTGATTTTCCAAAAAAAAAAAAGTATGGCCCGCCCTACTATAACAGTGATGCGTCCTCTCTATAACAGTGATGTGTCCTCTCTCTGTAACAGTGATGTGTCCTCTCTCTATAACAGTGATGTGTCCTCTCTGTATAACAGTGATGTGTCCTCTCTCTATAACAGTGATGTGTCCTCTCTTTATAACAGTGATGTGTCCTCTCTGTAACAGTGATGTGTCCTCTCTCTATAACAGTGATGTGTCCTCTCTGTAACAGTGATGTGTCCTCTCTCTGTAACAGTGATGTGTCCTCTCTCTATAACAGTGATGTGTCCTCTCTCTGTAACAGTGATGTGTCCTCTCTCTATAACAGTGATGTGTCCTCTCTATAACAGTGATGTGTCCTCTGTCTATAACAGTGATGTGTCCTCTCTCTATAACAGTGATGTGTCCTCTCTCTATAACAGTGATGTGTCCTCTCTCTATAACAGTGATGTGTCCTCTCTCTATTACAGTAATGTGTCCCCTCTCTGTAACAGTGATGTGTCCTCTCTCTATAACAGTGATGTGTCCTCTCTCTTTATAACAGTGATGTGTCCTCTCTCTGTAACAGTGATGTGTCCTCTCTCTATAACAGTGATGTGTCCTCTCTATAACAGTGATGTGTCCTCTGTCTATAACAGTGATGTGTCCTCTCTCTATAACAGTGATGTGTCCTCTCTCTATAACAGTGATGTGTCCGCTCTCTATAACAGTGATGTGTCCTCTCTCTATTACAGTGATGTGTCCCCTCTCTGTAACAGTGATGTGTCCTCTCTCTATAACAGTGATGTGTCCTCTCTCTTTATAACAGTGATGTGTCCTCTCTCTATAAAAGTGATGTGTCCTCTCTGTAACAGTGATGTGTCCTCTCTCTATAACAGTGATGTGTCCTCTCTCTGTAACAGTGATGTGTCCTCTCTCTGTAACAGTGATGTGTCCTCTCTCTGTAAAAGTGATGTATCCTCTCTCTATAACAGTGATGTGTCCTCTCTATAACAGTGATGGCCAATCTATAACAGTGATGTGTCCTCTCTATAACAGTGATGTGTCCTCTGTCTATAACAGTGATGTGTCCTCTCTCTATAACAGTGATGTGTCCTCTCTCTATAACAGTGATGTGTCCTCTCTCTATAACAGTGATGTGTCCTCTCTCTATTACAGTGATGTGTCCCCTCTCTATAACAGTGATGTGTCCTCTCTATAACAGTGGTGTGTCCTCTCTCTGTAACAGTGATGTGTCCTCTCTGTAACAGTGATGTGTCCTCTCTCTATAACAGTGATGTGTCCTCTCTCTGTAACAGTGATGTGTCCTCTCTCTGTAACAGTGATGTGTCCTCTCTCTATAACAGTAATGTGTCCTCTCTATAACAGTGATGTCCCCTCTATAACAGTGATGTGTCCTCTCTCTATAACAGTGATGTGTCCTCTCTCTATAACAATGATGTGTCCTCTCTATAACAGTGATGAGTCCTCTCTATATAACAGTGATGTGTCATCTCTCTATAACAGTGGTGTGTCCTCTCTTTATAACAGTGATGTGTCCTCTCTCTATAACAGTGATGTGTCCTCTCTCTGTAACAGTGATGTGTCCTCTCTGTAACAGTGATGTGTCCTCTCTCTATAAGTGATGTGTCCTCTCTATAACAGTGATGTGTCCGCTCTATAACAGTGATGTGTCCTCTCTGTAACAGTGATGTGTCCTCTCTATATAACAGTGATGTGTCCTCTCTTTATAACAGTGATGTGTCCTCTCTCTATAACAGTGATGTGTCCTCTCTCTATAACAGTGATGTGTCCTCTCTCTATAACAGTGATGTGTCCTCTCTCTATTACAGTGATGTGTCCCCTCTCTGTAACAGTGATGTGTCATCTCTCTATAACAGTGATGTGTCCTCTCTCTTTATAACAGTGATGTGTCCTCTCTCTATAAAAGTGATGTGTCCTCTCTGTAACAGTGATGTGTCCTCTCTCTATAACAGTGATGTGTCCTCTCTCTGTAACAGTGATGTGTCCTCTCTTTGTAACAGTGATGTGTCCTCTCTCTGTAAAAGTGATGTATCCTCTCTCTATAACAGTGATGTGTCCTCTCTATAACAGTGATGGCCAATCTATAACAGTGATGTGTCCTCTCTTTATAACAGTGATGTGTCCTCTCTCGATAACAGTGATGTGTCCTCTCTCTATAACAGTGATGTGTCCTCTCTCTTTATAACAGTGATGTATCCTCTCTCTATAACAGTGATGTGTCCTCTCTATAACAGTGATGGCCAATCTATAACAGTGATGTGTCCTCTCTTTATAACAGTGATGTGTCCTCTCTCGATAACAGTGATGTGTCCTCTCTCTGTAACAGTGATGTGTCCTCTCTGTAACAGTGATGTGTCCTCTCTCTATAAGTGATGTGTCCTCTCTATAACAGTGATGTGTCCGCTCTATAACAGTGATGTGTCCTCTCTGTAACAGTGATGTGTCCTCTCTATATAACAGTGATGTGTCCTCTCTATAACAGTGATGTGTCCTCTCTTTGTAACAGTGATGTGTCCTCTCTCTATAACAGTGATGTGTCCTCTCTGTATAACAGTGATGTGTCCTCTCTCTATAACAGTGATGTGTCCTCTCTTTATAACAGTGATGTGTCCTCTCTCTATAACAGTGATGTGTCCTCTCTGTAACAGTGATGTGTCCTCTCTCTGTAACAGTGATGTGTCCTCTCTCTATAACAGTAATGTGTCCTCTCTATAACAGTGATGTGTCCTCTCTCTATAACAGTGATGTGTCCTCTCTCTATAACAGTGATGTGTCCTCTCTCTATAACAATGATGTGTCCTCTCTATAACAGTGATGAGTCCTCTCTATATAACAGTGATGTGTCATCTCTCTATAACAGTGGTGTGTCCTCTCTTTATAACAGTGATGTGTCCTCTCTCTATAACAG
This sequence comes from Notolepis coatsorum, assembly GCF_963971535.1. Taxonomy (NCBI): domain Eukaryota; kingdom Metazoa; phylum Chordata; class Actinopteri; order Aulopiformes; family Paralepididae; genus Notolepis; species Notolepis coatsorum. The sequence continues at coordinate 119,886,658 of NC_140170.1, forward strand.
TGATGTGTCCTCTCTTTATAACAGTGATGTGTCCTCTCTATAACAGTGATGTGTCCTCTCTATAACAGTGATGTGTCCTCTCTCTGTAACAGTGATGTGTCCTCTCTGTAACAGTGATGTGTCCTCTCTCTATAAGTGATGTGTCCTCTCTATAACAGTGATGTGTCCGCTCTGTAACAGTGATGTGTCCTCTCTCTATAACAGTGATGTGTCCTCTCTTTATAACAGTGATGTGTCCTCTCTGTAGAACAGTGATGTGTCCTCTCTGTAACAGTGATGTGTCCTCTCTCTATAACGGTGATGTGTCCTCTCTCTATAACAGTGATGTGTCCTCTCTCTATAACAGTGATGTGTCCTCTCTCTATAACAGTGATGTGTCCTCTCTCTATAACAGTGATGTGTCCTCTCTCTGTAACAGTGATGTGTCCTCTCTCTATAACAGTGATGTGTCCTCTCTCTATAACAGTGATGTGTCCTCTCTATAACAGTGATGTGTCCTCTCTCTATAACAGTGATGTGTCCTCTCTCTGTAACAGTGATGTGTCCTCTCTCTATAACAGTGATGTGTCCTCTCTATAACAGTGATGTGTCCTCTCTCTATAACAGTGATGTGTCCTCTCTCTGTAACAGTGATGTGTCCTCTCTCTATAACAGTGATGTGTCCTCTCTATAACAGTGATGTGTCCTCTCTCTATAACAGTGATGTGTCCTCTCTCTATACCAGTGATGTGTCCTCTCTCTGTAACAGTGATGTGTCCTCTCTATAACAGTGATGTGTCCTCTCTCTATAACAGTGATGTGTCCTCTCTCTATAACAGTGATGTGTCCTCTCTTTATAACAGTGATGTGTCCTCTCTCTATAACAGTGATGTGTCCTCTCTTTATAACAGTGATGTGTCCTCTCTTTATAACAGTGATGTGTCCTCTCTCTATAACAGTGATGTGTCCTCTCTCTATAACAGTGATGTGTCCTCTCTCTATAACAGTGGTGTGTCCTCTCTCTGTAACAGTGATGTGTCCTCTCTGTAACAGTGATGTGTCCTCTCTCTGTAACAGTGATGTGTCCTCTCTCTATAACAGTGATGTGTCATATCTCTATAACAGTGATGCGTCCTCTCTCTATAACAGTGATGTGTCCTCTCTCTATAACAGTGATGTGTCCTCTCTCTATAACAGTGAGGTGTCCTCTCTCTGTAACAGTGATGTGTCCTCTCTCTATAACAGTGATGTGTCCTCTCTCTATAACAGTGATGTGTCCTCTCTATAACAGTGATGTGTCCTCTCTCTATAACAGTGATGTGTCCTCTCTCTGTAACAGTGATGTGTCCTCTCTCTATAACAGTGATGTGTCCTCTCTATAACAGTGATGTGTCCTCTCTCTATAACAGTGATGTGTCCTCTCTCTATAACAGTGATGTGTCCTCTCTGTAACAGTGATGTGTCGTCTCTCTATACCAGTGATGTGTCCTCTCTCTGTAACAGTGATGTGTCCTCTCTATAACAGTGATGTGTCATCTCTCTATAACAGTGATGTGTCCCCTCTCTGTAACAGTGATGTGTCCTCTCTCTATAACAGTTATGTCTCCTCTCTATAACAGTGATGTGTCCTCTCTCTATAACAGTGATGTGTCCTCTCTCTATAACAGTGATGTGTCCTCTCTATAACAGTGATGTGTCCTCTCTCTGTAACAGTGATGTGTCCTCTCTCTATAACAGTGATGTGTCCTCTCTGTATAACAGTGATGTGTCCTCTCTCTATAACAGTGATGTGTCCTCTCTTTATAACAGTGATGTGTCCTCTCTGTAACAGTGATGTGTCCTCTCTCTATAACAGTGATGTGTCCTCTCTGTAACAGTGATGTGTCCTCTCTCTGTAACAGTGATGTGTCCTCTCTCTGTAACAGTGATGTGTCCTCTCTCTATAACAGTGATGTGTCCTCTCTATAACAGTGATGTGTCCTCTGTCTATAACAGTGATGTGACCTCTCTCTATAACAGTGATGTGTCCTCTCTCTATAACAGTGATGTGTCCTCTCTCTATAACAGTGATGTGTCCTCTCTCTATTACAGTGATGTGTCCCCTCTCTGTAACAGTGATGTGTCCTCTCTCTATAACAGTGATGTGTCCTCTCTCTTTATAACAGTGATGTGTCCTCTCTCTGTAACAGTGATGTGTCCTCTCTCTATAACAGTGATGTGTCCTCTCTATAACAGTGATGTGCCCTCTGTCTATAACAGTGATGTGTCCTCTCTCTATAACAGTGATGTGTCCTCTCTCTATAACAGTGATGTGTCCGCTCTCTATAACAGTGATGTGTCCTCTCTCTATTACAGTGATGTGTCCCCTCTCTGTAACAGTGATGTGTCCTCTCTCTATAACAGTGATGTGTCCTCTCTCTTTATAACAGTGATGTGTCCTCTCTCTATAAAAGTGATGTGTCCTCTCTGTAACAGTGATGTGTCCTCTCTCTATAACAGTGATGTGTCCTCTCTCTGTAACAGTGATGTGTCCTCTCTCTGTAACAGTGATGTGTCCTCTCTCTGTAAAAGTGATGTATCCTCTCTCTATAACAGTGATGTGTCCTCTCTATAACAGTGATGGCCAATCTATAACAGTGATGTGTCCTCTCTATAACAGTGATGTGTCCTCTGTCTATAACAGTGATGTGTCCTCTCTCTATAACAGTGATGTGTCCTCTCTCTATAACAGTGATGTGTCCTCTCTCTATAACAGTGATGTGTCCTCTCTCTATTACAGTGATGTGTCCCCTCTCTATAACAGTGATGTGTCCTCTCTATAACAGTGGTGTGTCCTCTCTCTGTAACAGTGATGTGTCCTCTCTGTAACAGTGATGTGTCCTCTCTCTATAACAGTGATGTGTCCTCTCTCTGTAACAGTGATGTGTCCTCTCTCTGTAACAGTGATGTGTCCTCTCTCTATAACAGTAATGTGTCCTCTCTATAACAGTGATGTCCCCTCTATAACAGTGATGTGTCCTCTCTCTATAACAGTGATGTGTCCTCTCTCTATAACAATGATGTGTCCTCTCTATAACAGTGATGAGTCCTCTCTATATAACAGTGATGTGTCATCTCTCTATAACAGTGGTGTGTCCTCTCTTTATAACAGTGATGTGTCCTCTCTCTATAACAGTGATGTGTCCTCTCTCTGTAACAGTGATGTGTCCTCTCTGTAACAGTGATGTGTCCTCTCTCTATAAGTGATGTGTCCTCTCTATAACAGTGATGTGTCCGCTCTATAACAGTGATGTGTCCTCTCTGTAACAGTGATGTGTCCTCTCTATATAACAGTGATGTGTCCTCTCTTTATAACAGTGATGTGTCCTCTCTCTATAACAGTGATGTGTCCTCTCTCTATAACAGTGATGTGTCCTCTCTCTATAACAGTGATGTGTCCTCTCTCTATTACAGTGATGTGTCCCCTCTCTGTAACAGTGATGTGTCATCTCTCTATAACAGTGATGTGTCCTCTCTCTTTATAACAGTGATGTGTCCTCTCTCTATAAAAGTGATGTGTCCTCTCTGTAACAGTGATGTGTCCTCTCTCTATAACAGTGATGTGTCCTCTCTCTGTAACAGTGATGTGTCCTCTCTCTGTAACAGTGATGTGTCCTCTCTCTGTAAAAGTGATGTATCCTCTCTCTATAACAGTGATGTGTCCTCTCTATAACAGTGATGGCCAATCTATAACAGTGATGTGTCCTCTCTTTATAACAGTGATGTGTCCTCTCTCGATAACAGTGATGTGTCCTCTCTCTATAACAGTGATGTGTCCTCTCTCTTTATAACAGTGATGTATCCTCTCTCTATAACAGTGATGTGTCCTCTCTATAACAGTGATGGCCAATCTATAACAGTGATGTGTCCTCTCTTTATAACAGTGATGTGTCCTCTCTCGATAACAGTGATGTGTCCTCTCTCTGTAACAGTGATGTGTCCTCTCTGTAACAGTGATGTGTCCTCTCTCTATAAGTGATGTGTCCTCTCTATAACAGTGATGTGTCCGCTCTATAACAGTGATGTGTCCTCTCTGTAACAGTGATGTGTCCTCTCTATATAACAGTGATGTGTCCTCTCTATAACAGTGATGTGTCCTCTCTTTGTAACAGTGATGTGTCCTCTCTCTATAACAGTGATGTGTCCTCTCTGTATAACAGTGATGTGTCCTCTCTCTATAACAGTGATGTGTCCTCTCTTTATAACAGTGATGTGTCCTCTCTCTATAACAGTGATGTGTCCTCTCTGTAACAGTGATGTGTCCTCTCTCTGTAACAGTGATGTGTCCTCTCTCTATAACAGTAATGTGTCCTCTCTATAACAGTGATGTGTCCTCTCTCTATAACAGTGATGTGTCCTCTCTCTATAACAGTGATGTGTCCTCTCTCTATAACAATGATGTGTCCTCTCTATAACAGTGATGAGTCCTCTCTATATAACAGTGATGTGTCATCTCTCTATAACAGTGGTGTGTCCTCTCTTTATAACAGTGATGTGTCCTCTCTCTATAACAGTGATGTGTCCTCTCTTTATAACAGTGATGTGTCCTCTCTATAACAGTGATGTGTCCTCTCTATAACAGTGATGTGTCCTCTCTCTGTAACAGTGATGTGTCCTCTCTGTAACAGTGATGTGTCCTCTCTCTATAAGTGATGTGTCCTCTCTATAACAGTGATGTGTCCGCTCTGTAACAGTGATGTGTCCTCTCTCTATAACAGTGATGTGTCCTCTCTTTATAACAGTGATGTGTCCTCTCTGTAGAACAGTGATGTGTCCTCTCTGTAACAGTGATGTGTCCTCTCTCTATAACGGTGATGTGTCCTCTCTCTATAACAGTGATGTGTCCTCTCTCTATAACAGTGATGTGTCCTCTCTCTATAACAGTGATGTGTCCTCTCTCTATAACAGTGATGTGTCCTCTCTCTGTAACAGTGATGTGTCCTCTCTCTATAACAGTGATGTGTCCTCTCTCTATAACAGTGATGTGTCCTCTCTATAACAGTGATGTGTCCTCTCTCTATAACAGTGATGTGTCCTCTCTCTGTAACAGTGATGTGTCCTCTCTCTATAACAGTGATGTGTCCTCTCTATAACAGTGATGTGTCCTCTCTCTATAACAGTGATGTGTCCTCTCTCTGTAACAGTGATGTGTCCTCTCTCTATAACAGTGATGTGTCCTCTCTATAACAGTGATGTGTCCTCTCTCTATAACAGTGATGTGTCCTCTCTCTATACCAGTGATGTGTCCTCTCTCTGTAACAGTGATGTGTCCTCTCTATAACAGTGATGTGTCCCCTCTCTGTAACAGTGATGTGTCCTCTCTCTATAACAGTGATGTGTCCTCTCTATAACAGTGATGTGTCCTCTCTCTATAACAGTGATGTGTCCTCTCTCTATAACAGTGATGTGTCCTCTCTCTATAACAGTAATGTGTCCTCTCTCTATAACGGTGATGTGTCCTCTCTATAACAGTGATGTGTCCTCTCTCTATAACAGTGATGTGTCCTCTCTCTATAACAGTGATGTGTCCTCTCTCTATAACAGTGATGTGTCCTCTCTCTGTAACAGTGATGTGTCCTCTCTATAACAGTGATGTGTCCTCTCTGTAACAGTGATGTGTCCTCTCTCTGTAACAGTGATGTGTCCTCTCTCTATAACAGTGATGTGTCCTCTCTCTGTAACAGTGATGTGTCCTCTCTCTATTACAGTGATGTGTCCCCTCTCTGTAACAGTGATGTGTCCTCTCTCTATAACAGTGATGTGTCCTCTCTCTGTAACAGTGATGTGTCCTCTCTCTGTAACAGTGATGTGTCCTCTCTCTATAACAGTGATGTGTCCTCTCTATAACAGTGATGTCCCCTCTATAACAGTGATGTGTCCTCTTTCTATAACAGTGATGTGTCCTCTCTCTATAACAATGATGTGTCCTCTCTATAACAGTGATGAGTCCTCTCTCTATAACAGTGATGTGTCATCTCTCTATAACAGTGGTGTGTCCTCTCTTTATAACAGTGATGTGTCCTCTCTCTATAACAGTGATGTGTCCTCTCTTTATAACAGTGATGTGTCCTCTCTTTATAACAGTGATGTGTCCTCTCTCTATAACAGTGATGTGTCCTCTCTTTATAACAGTGATGTGTCCTCTCTCTATAACAGTGATGTGTCCTCTCTCTATAACAGTGATGTGTCCTCTCTCTATAACAGTGATGTGTCCTCTCTTTATAACAGTGATGTGGCCTCTCTCTTTATAACAGTGATGTGTCCTCTCTCTATAACAGTGATGTGTCCTCTCTCTATAACAGTGATGTGTCCTCTTTCTATAACAGTGATGTGTCCTCTCTCTATAACAATGATGTGTCCTCTCTATAACAGTGATGAGTCCTCTCTCTATAACAGTGATGTGTCATCTCTCTATAACAGTGGTGTGTCCTCTCTTTATAACAGTGATGTGTCCTCTCTCTATAACAGTGATGTGTCCTCTCTTTATAACAGTGATGTGTCCTCTCTTTATAACAGTGATGTGTCCTCTCTCTATAACAGTGATGTGTCCTCTCTTTATAACAGTGATGTGTCCTCTCTCTATAACAGTGATGTGTCCTCTCTCTATAACAGTGATGTGTCCTCTCTTTATAACAGTGATGTGGCCTCTCTCTTTATAACAGTGATGTGTCCTCTCTCTATAACAGTGATGTGTCCTCTCTCTATAACAGTGATGTGTCCTCTCTTTATAACAGTGATGTGTCCTCTCTCTATAACAGTGATGTGTCCTCTCTTTATAACAGTGATGTGTCCTCTCTCTATAACAGTGATGTGTCCTCTCTCTATAACAGTGATGTGTCCTCTCTCTGTAACAGTGATGTGTAACAGTGATGTGTCCTCTCTGTAACAGTGATGTGTCCTCTCTCTATAAGTGATGTGTCCTCTCTATAACAGTGATGTGTCCGCTATATAACAGTGATGTGTCCTCTCTGTAACAGTGATGTGTCCTCTCTCTATAACAGTGATGTGTCCTCTCTTTATAACAGTGATGTGTCCTCTCTATAACAGTGATGTGTCCTCTCTATAACAGTGATGTGTCCTCTCTGTAACAGTGATGTGTCCTCTCTATAACAGTGATGTGTCCTCTCTATAACAGTGATGTGTCCTCTCTATAACAGTGATGTGTCCTCTCTATAACAGTGATGTGTCCTCTCTCTGTAACAGTGATGTGTCCTCTCTGTAACAGTGATGTGTCCTCTCTCTATAAGTGATGTGTCCTCTCTATAACAGTGATGTGTCCGCTCTATAACAGTGATGTGTCCTCTCTGTAACAGTGATGTGTCCTCTCTCTATAAGTGATGTGTCCTCTCTGTAACAGTGATGTGTCCTCTCTGTAACAGTGATGTGTCCTCTCTCTATAACAGTGATGTGTAGGGATGTCCCTGTACCGATACTAGTATTAGTATTGGGTCTGATACTGTGATCATGTAGCTACTGTACTCACTCGTAAAAATACTCTGATACTACTACTTATTGCCATGTTTGTTCAGCAAAACACAACATTCAATGTTAAAATGTTATTATATACTATTTTAACTTACAATGTCAGCAATGTGTTGTATATTTACATAATAATGTATATTGTTACAGTCAGAAAGTGAGGAACATCTGATGAAAATAAAACATATTTTCAAAGTCATTGTTAGAACTGTAATTGTATTATTAAGTACTCATATTGGTATTTGGTATCGGCAAGTAAAATGTGAAAAAATGTGGTATTGGGACATCTCTAGTGATGTGTGCCTCTCTGTAACAGGAAGACAGGACATTGACAAATGGCTTTGGTTTGAAAGTTTTAAGAGTGCATTTGAATGTTTCTCTAAAGCCTTTGAAAAATACTGGGAACCGAACCCATTAGTTACTGTTTTAGGGGCCATGAGTGTGCTACCTATGGCAAACAAACCAAACAAAACTCAGGCCATTTCATTTGGTATTGTTGTAGCAAGAAAACATATTTTACTTATGTGGAAGTCAGACTATATAATATAACGATGATAATATCTTATTATGTGGATAAGAGAGCTGATGAATGTGTTGTACTTAGAAAGGTTAAGCTTCTCTAATAAGAACACAATTAAAATATTTGACAGAATTTGGAGCCCTGTACTAGAGTACCTCAAGGGTAGAGGACTGATGATGTAATTGTGTACCCTCTATCACTGTACTGTATATAGGCCTACTTTATTTTACTAGCAATGTTGAAGTTCTATGAATTTGTATTATTTTCTTATTTTTGTATTTGTGAATATAATTCACAAATAATTCGTTGTTCGAGTGATGTGTCGTGGCTTCCTTCCATTGTCAATCAATCAATCAATCAGTCTTTCCATCAACTAGTCCACTAGACGCTTTAAACAGACAGTTATATATCGTATAGCATCGCGTCCCGCTCTGAGCCTTACGAGATACTCATATCTCCTGTGATACCTAATGTATCTCCCACGAACAAAAACACATGCACCCCACCTGTATGGGGCCCCGCCCCTTATGGTGGCCACCGCCCATATAACCATGACCCTGGTCATGAAACACCCTTCCTCTATTTTCGTCCCAGCGTGTTGGATGCGTGCACCATACGAGCTAGCGGAATGAAAAGATTAAGGAAGATTAATAATGTTGGAAGCTTACCGGAGGTTGCTGGCCCCTGGCATCTTCGACGCATGTTTTCGGCGACACGACGGGCCTGTGATGTTCCTCGTTTGATGACTGCACATCGAGGTTCAGCTGTACAAGGCTGGCTGTCGGGCCAGCTTGTACTCAGGTAGGCCCTGTGTCTTCAGGCATGGGTATTAGTGTTAGTAATGCTGGTTTGTGTTGTTAACACAACCTTGTTGTGTGTTGGCGCCAGGGGCAAGATGGTTTGGTGAACGTTCTCTGCAGGGAACGGTTTCCAAGCTGTCTTGGGCGTGCTGCTAAAACATCTAAAGCTATGCTAACATGCTATCGCTACTGCCGCATGCTATCACTACTGCTAATTGCTATGCTGTTTTAATGTCTCCGCCGTGAGATGTTGTCACTCTCCCGCCTCTTGCCCGGTTCATCAATGAAGGTCGGTCGGTAGCTGTTGTGGGGTTTTGAGTTCTATTTACCTTTTTCGGGTAAATGGGTTGACAACGGGGTAGGTCGTGGCTAGGTTCTAGCCAGGTATTACCTTGTGTTCCGGCGGGGTTTGTTGAACGGTGTTCCCATCTGGGTTGGCGTCGGGTAGTGGGGCTATGGGTCCAGCCGACATGGTAAACATGTTGCGTGTCTGTGCACAGGCAATTGTTGTCTTGGGTTCCACATTGCCTGGCGTTAGGCTGCAGTAGTATAAGGGCAGGGCCGCTTGGGAGAAATGTGAGGCCCTGTGCGTTTTTAGACGCGAGGCCCCCCATCTCCTGGGGCGGCCCTGTGTAGGGGGCTATTGTTTCATTTTGTCACTCTGCTATGAGAAGGTCTGTCTTGCTACAGCTTTCTCTCCTCTCGAACCATTCATACTGACGGTCAATCGGTATACTGGGGGAGTAGTGCGGGGGGGGGCTTTGTTTACCTTTTTTGGTAAATGGGCTAAACTAGGGCTGGTGTTCTGTTGTGAATATTTTGAATGAAGACGGGTCTGGTCCGTCTCCCCTTAACTTTGTGTGTATGGGTTTGCTCATTCTACAGTTTTGTGGTTTAGCTCTTTTATTCATTTAACCTTTTCATGGTGCACACCACAGTGGAGGGTGCTGTTTGCAATCACCACTGGTGCTCCATGTTAACGTCAGTCCTTTGTTTTTGATATATTGAAACAATGCCCCGCCCGGCCGACACCTTGGGTGGGTCGGCCTGGCGAGTGGCTGGTGGGCTGTTAAGGCTTGTACCGCCACGGTATGGAATTGGCAACGATTAGAACTGTGTTCGAATTGGTGTTTTTTCTATTAAAAAAAAATGGTGTCTGGTGGAGGGGCCTTGGGGCCAGCCGACGTCGACACATCGCGCGAGGTTGTTGACGTTATTAGCTTTGACCCAGCCGCAAGCTATAACCGCTCAGGGTTCCCCTCTCCGCAGGGGATTTTGGTCTTCTGCTGGAGCGCGGGCGGTATTGTCCTAGGCCCTACACCGCCTCACACCGCGCAGCCAGAAGAAGAGAGAGCACGGCCTCGTCAGCGGCGATGACGGGGCCCTCGACAGGCGGCCATGTTTCCCCCGCCAGTGGTGCCCTGGTTGGAGAATCGACAGGGTATCGCGAGGCCGACAGTCTTGGCGGCCGAGGGATCGGCCATTTTGGGTGATTTCGGTGTTGGTAAACCACTCCGTCGTCATTTTGCCGCGAGCAGCCCGCTCCCCGCTCAGTCCTCTCTCTGGTATCCCCAGGAGCGGGGCTCTGAGTGTTCTCCTTTGGCTGCGGGCCGCGAACCTTCTTGAAGCGTATGCGGCCCCATTCTTCGCTTCTCATGGAGACAGGGGCTGACACCCAGTTGATGGCTGAGCCTGGGTCTGTCCGTGAGAATGTTGTGCTGTCAAGCGGCTCCCACACCTTGAACTGTGTTGGTTGAGCCTGGTGTTACGTCTGTCAACTTAAGTGTTGTCAGCAGGGGGGCTCGAAACCTTTTGAGGCACACAGTGCGGGCTTCCCCGGCCTCGCCTTCGCCAGGCCAGGTATCATGTTGGTGCTCCCACTCCTGGAATATTGGCAAGTGGTCGCAGCTCACATGGTTTGGGGTGGTAGTGATATCACTGCAGGGCTACGGTGTGTAGGAACCCATGGGGGCCTTACACCTTGCATGTCCGGCTGCAGAACAACTCCTTCAGCATGTTCTGGAGGGGTGTTCAGTGGGGGGGCTTTTTTGATCGGAAGCCCCCCGTATCAGACAGGCCCTTTTCTGTCGGGGTTCCCCCTTGGGTGCGATTGCCTCGTGGGTGGTGTCAGGGTCAGGTGTTCCGACACGGAACGCGCTCCTCGCACGATTCCAGGGTTGTCTTCGCACAGCGGGGGGGACCGGGCCAACTATCTACAGTTCCTGGCGGACGGTCGGTTGTCCTTGGCCCCGTTTGAGCCGCTCGAGCGGGCGCCGTTGGGACAGCTGTCCTTCAGGACCGCGTTCCTTCTGGCTGTCACTTCCGCTAAACGCGTAGGTGAGCTCTGTGCTCTCTCGGTACGTCCAGAGTGCCTGTTTTTTCGGACCGATTGCGGTGTCACTCTGCGACCTAATCCTGCTTTCGTGCCTAAGAATATCCGGAGTTCCTTCCGCTCCCGGGATATTGTGGTTCAGGCGTTTCGTCCTCCTCCTCACACTGGTGAGTTAGATGCGGGCCTTCACCTGTCATGTCCAGTCCGTGCTTGGGGATTTACCTCAGCCGTACTCAGGATTTCAGGGTTACCGACCAGCTTTTTGTCTGTTACGGTGGGGCTCGTGCTGGTAAGGCACTGTCGGAGCAGCGCCTGTCCCATTGGTTGTGCGAGGGTGTTACCCTCTGCTACACGCTGGCTGGGCAGGATCCCCCTGGGGGCGTCAGGGCGCACTCCACTCGTGGGGTGGCTGCCTCTGCCACTCTCCTGGGTGGGGCCTCGGTGGAGGCCATCTGTGCTGCAGCTTCATGGTCCTCCCCGGGCTCCTTTGTAAGGTTTTTCCTCATGGACATGACCCGGGGTTCTGTCTCCCAGGCGGTTCTGGGGTCTGTGGCCTTTCCTGCTTCCCGTCCTTTGGTCGGGTAGCAGGAGTGTATGGGTATGGGCCGCAGTGTGTTGAGTCACACGTGGTTCCGCCTGTACGGTGTGTTCAAGGGGTTCTGGCTCCCTCTTGTTCGCATTCAGGTGGAGTTGACTGCGCCCCCCCTTCGTTAGGAAGGATGGGGTGACAGGGCTCCCCGCACCCCTTGATGTGGGCTTACGGGTCCTCAGGGGGTACATCTGTCGGGTCTCGCGCCCGCTCTTCCCCATTATCTCGTAAGGCTCAGAGCGGGACGCGATGCTATACGATATATAACGATAGGTTATGTAGATAACCTAGTTATATTAGTATAGGCTAAGCGTCCCGCTCTGCGCGCCCTGAGTTCCCTCTTGAGGGATCTTTTCCTGGGACGGGTTTTGGCGAGGAAGGGTGTTTCATGACCAGGGTCATGGTTATATGGGCGGTGGCCACCATAAGGGGCGGGGCCCCATACAGGTGGGGTGCATGTGTTTTTGTTCGTGGGAGATACATTAGGTATCACAGGAGATATGAGTATCTCGTAAGGCTCAGAGCGGGACGCTTAGCCTATACTAATATAACTAGGTTATCTACATAACCTATCGTTCTAACTAGTTTCTTTCCTTACATTACTCACAGTTCGAAGTGTTGCTTGGCCTCCGATGGTTTCGATGATGTTGCGATGTGTTTGCTCAAAATAAAGTACCAAACATTTGCACATGCAACAAAGAAAATAGGCCTTTACAATATTCAAAAGAAAATATGCAAAACTCAAAGTAAATAACAAACAACTTAGGTATTCTTTCTTTCTTGGTAATGCTTATATAACTTTATAACTTAAAGGGTATTTGTACAAGTTGTATGTACGTATAATACGAAAAGGTACGTTATGAAAAGGTAGGAAAAAGTATGAAACGATATGAAACGGTTAAAAACTGTTTCCCGACCGCGTCTCTCAACAGGTTGCCTTCATTGCGGCTTTAGCGCAAGGCGCTGTGGGATTTGTAGTCCTTTGTAGTGCGTTGACTACAGACGTTACAATTAAGTGGCTTTCTTATGAAAATCAAAATACTGGCTCTAACATACCGGCCCCTATTGTTATGGGCATCTTTAATAACAATAAACAAAAATTCAAAAGAGCCAGACAAAGTCAAGTCTTCATATTCTATTTGAGATAGACAGGATGTCTTAATTGTCCATCTTCAGTTATTTCCTTATTCTAAGGCGGGCACCAGTAGGCATATTTTGCTTATTGGTCTTTCCAGCGTGTTGGTTTTTGTTTTAAGAAGAACCCTCCGAATCAGTCCTCCAGATCCAGGACGCGTCTCCATAACTCTTGCCATTAACCAGGATCCACGAGGTGCATTTGAATCCATAATTAATACAATGTCTCCAGGTATGAAGTTCCTTTTGACGCGATTCCATTGCTGTCTTTCTTGCAAAAGTGGTAGATATTCTTTGATCCATCTGGTCCAAAACAAATTCACTATATACTGCACTTGTCGCCAGCGGCGTCTTGAGTATATATCTTGCTGATGAAATACGCCTGGGGGCAACAAAGGTTTGACCTTGAGCTGTAGCAAATGGTTTGGTGTGAGAGGTTCCAAGTCATTTGGATCATTTGACACTGTAGTTATAGGTCGGCTGTTGAGAATTCCTTCAACTTCACACAGAACTGTTGAAAGGCTTTCGTCGTCAAGTGTTTGTTGTTTTGTGATGGATAGCAGAATTTTCTTTACAAGCCGGATTAGTCTTTCCCATACTCCGCCATGATGTGCTCCGTAAGGAGGGTTGAAGGTCCATTTGACATCATTTTGCTGGAGAGCTTGTTCTATTTTGCTCAGATTCCACTCTTTTATAGATTCCTTCAGTTCTCTTTCAGTGGCAACGAAATTAGTTCCATTGTCCGACCTCATCTCCAATACTTGTCCTCTTCTGCTGATGAAACGTCTGCAGGCATTAATGCACAAATCAGTATCTAACGAATGAGCTACTTCCAAGTGCACCGCTCTGGTTGTTAGACAGGTAAAGAGAACTCCATATCTTTTCACAATGCTTCGTCCTCTTTTCACTTCCATTGGGCCAAAGTAATCCACTCCAACATATGTGAATGGTGGTAGGTCTGGTGTAATTCTGTCCTTTGGCAGATCTGACATCTTTTGTTCTCCTGCATTTCCATGCATGCGTCTGCACACAGTACATTCAGATATTATTTTTCTGGCTAATGCATTGGCACATGGTATCCAGTATTTTTGTCTTAACCTGGATAACATATGATTCCTTCCACTGTGACCAACTTGTTGATGAATACCTCGAAGTATTGTTTTAGAGACATGGTGGTGTTTGCCAAGAATGGTTGGGTGCTTTGCTTCCTCAGGCATTGCCAATTTGTTTAGCCTTCCTCCAACCTTTAGTAATTCATTCTCGTACACTGGATCCAATTTATACAGTGTACTACTTCCTTTGATGGGTTTTCCCCTTTTCAAAGTGTCCACTTCCTCTGGAAAAGACTGTTTTTGACAGAAACACAACACTGCTGTTTCAGCCTTATCCAAGTTATCCTTAGAGAGTGTGAGACCTTTATTCGATTTGGTTCTTGTGCTTGAGTAGAAGTAAGTAGTTCCTTCCTATTCTTACTTAAAAGCAGCAAGAGGTGTTTTACTTGAAGGAACCATGCAACTGCTCTTTTCAGTTTCCTCCAATCTGAGTAGTGATGCACTAGCTTGCTTGTGCCATTTAGGTCAGTTGCAATGGTTGGGTTCACATTGACTTTTCCCTTCTTTACCTCCGGATCATCAGGATAGCTGTCATTGACCAGTTTAAGTGCGTCCGGAAACTCAGGCCATTTGTCCTCAGGTTCTTTCAGAAACAATGGACCATTTATCCAAGTCTCACATTTCAAGAATGATTCTGCTGTCAATCCCCGAGATGCATAATCTGCTGGATTCAGTTTAGTGTTGATGTATTTCCACTGTGATGTTGCTGTTGCTTCTCTTATCAGACTGGTTCTGTTGGCTACAAATGTCTGAAACCTTAGCGTTTCATTCATGATGTATCTCAGAACAGATGTACTGTCAGTCCAGAAAACAGATTTGCATAATGGGATTTGCAGCTCGGTTCTGATCATCTTGTCCATGCGTACTGCCAGTACTGCTGCTGTGAGTTCCAATCTTGGGACAGTAACTTTCTTCAGAGGCACGACACGTGACTTTCCTGACATGAAGGATATGTGAACGTCTTCGTCTTCATTTGTCATCTTAAGGTAGGTGACAACACCGTATCCAATCTCGCTTGCATCACTGAAATGGTGCAATTGTGCAGATTTGATTTGTCCATCATTCTTTGGTTTGATACATCGATCAATCTTGAAGCTTTCTATCTGCTTTAATCCCATGAGCCATCTTTGCCACTGTTTCTTGAGAGCTTCCGGGATTTCTTCATCCCACCCACAATTGAGTTTGCATAACTCTTGTAGGACGTGCTTTGCAGTGAAGATAAATGGTGAAAGAAATCCAAGTGGGTCATACACAGAGCAGACTGTTGAAAGGATGCCTCTCCTTGTGGCTGGTTGAGATTTTAAGCAGACTTGAAACTTGAACACATCTTCCTCCACATGCCACTGTATCCCTAGGGCTCTTTCTATTGGAAGACTGTCTTGGGTCTCTAAATCCAGGGTTTTTACCTCTTTGGGTTTTTCACTCTTTAGGATGGAGGCCAGCACAGTTTTACTGTTGCTTGTCCACTTTGTTAGATTAAAACCTCCCATTGCACAAAGATCTTTGAGTTCTTCACATAACTCCACAGCTTGATCCGCAGAAGCGACAGATTTTAAGCAGTCATCAACATAGAAGTTTCTTCTGACAGTGTCAACAGCTTCTGCAGAGAAATCATCTTTGTTGTCTTCAGCGGTTTTAGTGAGAGCATAGGTTGCACAACTTGCTGATGAAGTGGCACCAAACAGATGTACTGTCATCCTGTACTCAGCGAGAGGTAAACTGACATCTCCTCCTGGCCACCAAAGAAAGCGAAGATAATCTTGATCGGCAGGAGCCACCTTGACCTGATACATCCCCTCGATATCAGCCATGAAAGCTATCTGCTCTTGTCTGAATCGAATGAGCACACCAAGTAGCGTGTTGGTAAGATTGGGACCCTGAATAAGCTGGTCATTTAATGAACATCCTTGATAAGATGCAGAACCATCAAACACTACACGAATCTTGCCCTTCTTTGGGTGATGAACCCCATGATGTGGTATGTACCACACCTTTCCACTCTCAGGTTTGAGCTGCTCTTGGGGCACTAGCTGAGCGTGACCCTTTGCTATCACAGCCTCCAAGAAAGTTTTATATTCATCCTGGAAAACGTTGTTCCTTTTGAATTTCCTTTTGAATGATTCTGCTCTCTGCTCTGCAAGTTTGCGATTGTTTGGCATCATGCTATTCTTCTGTTTAAATGGAAGTTCAAGCTGATAATGTCCATCTTTGATTTGAGCTGAATCTGACATGATCTTTAAAAATTGTTTGTCTTCAACTGACATTTCTTTCTTCTCATCACAACCTCGCTCTGGAAAGTCATGATTGTATTGCTGCTCCAGCAGCTCACCTATGGCTGTCACCGATATCCGATTAACAACAGCACATGAAGTATTCTCAGATTCAGAGGTTTCCTGATTCAGTCCATTCACAACCCAACCTAGGACTGTCTTAACAGCAAAGGGTCCTCCATTCTGACTGTTTATTATTTTCCACGGCTCCATCAGCTTTGGTGCATTTGTTCCTATAAGCCAGGGGTTCCCAAACTTTTCAGGCCGGGGCCCAGAAAATAAGGCGTCAGAGAGCCGCGGCCCAATGCACATCGTCTGGCTTTTTTTTTTTTTTTTTTGCCAGGCGATCGATTTTTTAAGCCAAATATCACTTCAATCCTATTAAGTTAGTTCAAGTTAGTTATTCATTTATATGTGCTATTTATGAGAGGGCTAACTTGTTGCAAAATAATAATGATAATAATAATAGCCTCATTAAAATACTATTGTTGCTTCGGTTGTTTTCAGCGTTTTATGTGCATAATCTGTTATTTAGTTTGAAATGTTCGTTGAAATAAGTAGATTTTTCGTTTTTGTTTATTTATTAAGTTAATATAAAACCATAGTCACATTTTAGAATACAATAGAAAAGAATTTTAGAATACAACTAGAAACACTGTCCTGGCCTGCTTCTAAGTTCAGTGGCCTGACAAAAAAAATTAAAAAAAAAAAAAAAAAAAAGTGTATTTCTTTTAATTTAATTTTTTTAATCATCTCGCGGCCCATCCGTGGCTGCTCGCGGCCCACCTTTGGGTCGCGACCCCGACTTTGGGAACCACTGCTATAAGCAACCCGATTTCACAATCCAATTCAGGCAACTTAATCTCTCTTAGATATTTCCATTTATGTATGGCCTCTTGAGTAGGAATATGCTCTTTTCCAGCAGGAATCTCCTCTTGTGTGTACACTTTAGGCAGCTGATAAAAATCATTGCCTTCGATGCAACTCACTTCAAGACCTTTGACAAAGGAAGTGTCAATCATTTTCTCCTGACCAATTGTTTTTAAGAGGATTTTTGTTCTCTTGGCTTTGGCATGCAAGTCTTGTTGAAGGGCTTCAGTACAAAAACTTGCAGTGCTTCCCTGATCCAAAAATGCATAAGTTTGCACAGTCTGGTTCGAGTTTGATAGCTTTATTTGAACTGGAATAATTGGTAGGGTTTGTTGATCACCGGCCCCAGTGTGGTTTCTGCCATTTAAAGAGACCAATGCACTACTTACAGAAGCTGCTTGGGCGTATTTATCAGAGTTGTCCTTTTGTTCCATCCTTTTCTTGTAGATGTGCAGTATTGTTGGATGTTTCATTGAACAAACTTCACATTTCATTCTTTTCTGGCAGTCTTTGCTTAGATGTCCTTTTGTTAGACAGCCAAAGCAAATTCCTTGTGCTTTTAAGCAGTCAATCTTGTCATTGTGAGATTTTGTGTTTATCTTGCATGTTTCAGAGGTGTGTTCTCCTGCACAAAATACACAGCGCTTCTGAACAGTAATGCCTTTATGGTCCGACTTGCTTTTTTGGAAAGGTGTTTGCTCTTCATTGACTGGTGGGCTTGTCACAGTAGCAAAACTACTTCCCTTATAACCATGAGCAGGCTTATTGCTGGGTGGTTTGTACACTTTGGTATCCCTTTTTGGCATGACATCCTGTATGTCTCCAAACATGGGGTCTGATACAATGCGTGCATGCTTTTCAATGAAGTCAACCAATATTGGAAACTTTGCTCTTCTCTTATTGTGTTCGTAATATGCATATGCATTTGTTCTCCACTTTTCCCTAAGTTGAAATGGGAGTTTCATGATCACATTTCTCATGTTTGATGTGCTATTCATTTCATCCAGAAACTCAACATCTTCCATTGTGTTACAACATCCACGAAGAAAGATAGCATAAGAATGAAGTGCTTTTCTATCTTCACTCTTGATGGCATTCCAGTTCAACATTTTGTCCAAAGTAGCTGCTGCGATTAAGAGTTGATGTCCATAGTTCTCTTGGAGCAGTCTTTTGGCTTCCAAAAAGCCCTTTTTTTGCTCCATGTATTGACAACCTTTTACCAAGTCTTTAGCTTGGCCTTCTGTGTACTGCTCTAGAAAGAACAGCCTGTCTTTGTAATTGTCAGTTTTATCTTCTATTGTATGTTCGAACATTCTGATGAATGAAAGCTACTGTAATGGATCTCCTTTAACTCTTTCAGTGCCACTCACGAGATTTCTCGTGTTTTTTATAGGTGGTTGCTAGCCACTCACGAGATTTCTCGGATTTTTTTTTTTTTTTTTTTTTTTGCGATCTGAAAAATTATTGCATCACCCGAGCCTACCCGAGTATTGCCGAGCTGCGCCGGTGATCACTGTGGAAAAAAGCGCCCCCTGTCGTCTCCCAGATGACATAAGTGATTTTGGAATGGACTCAATGAAAATGAATGGGGAAAAAAATCCGGTACTCCACATTTTCCAGTTCACTGATCCAGCCGGGGTTACTAGAGTTCATTCTGGAGCCTCAGATCCCCGCGGATCATGGAGATCCACTGTGTCACGTTGGATCCATACACGTATCGATTTTTTCGAATGGTGATCAGGAATTGGAATATACCAGTTGGATACCATCTGATGTCAGGTAAGGACTCTATGTTATCAGTGGTAGGATAATCAGAGTAAGTTTGATGAAGTTATAAGCTGTTTTGTGAAATGTCTTCTTTCGGTTTCAATGTAAAACTCCGAGAGGAAATCAACGAGGCGATTATCCGCGCGCGGCCGTAATGTGCGTGCGTGCACGTATAATATTGATCATCTAGCGTTTATTTGAAAACGATTCATAAAAAGGCCGACGAATATCAACGTTGTGGAATATTCCACTAAAAGACGATTTTCATAGAATGCTCCAGAATGAGCTGTTTTTTATATCAAAACGGGGGCTTTTCTAACTGCTCTGAAACGGCAACGACGCGATAAAAAAAACAATCTGCCTTCACACAGCACTGTCTGGAAAATAGTCTTTGATAATGCGATGGGCAGATTAGACACATAGCCATAATTTAAAACATAGATTAGGCGATATTAACGTTAACATTGGCGCGGATGGTGGCATTCAAGCGGTAAAATGGAAAACCAGGCGTGGCACTGAAAGAGTTAAAGATGGGTATTTCTCTGGATGGGAGTAATGTTAAGCGTTGCTCCTTCATTAGCATTTCAGTTATTTCATTTTGTCGCTGCATTACTTGGATAAAGTCATTGCTTTCTGTCCGAGAGCTTTGTCTGACTTGGATGGAGTGATGCTGCTGTGCTGATGCTTCTGTCCTTGTTGTGGGCCTTGGCTGTAATACTTGGACATGGCCACTAGGGGCTGCATGACTTGAGTTAATTGAATTGAAGTCTATGAAACTCCTTTTATTTTCCTTCTCCACAGGTTTTCCTTGGTTCTCTTCATCCAGGAAATCATCATTTACATCTGGCTGACCAGTGTCATACTGCTCCTCCCCCTGGTTAAGGTCAGGATCAAAGCCATCATCCTCAAAAGCTTCCAATGTTTTAATTTGGGCTGTTGCTGCATCAATATCAGTTTGAAGCTCAAGCCTTTCCTTTTTAGCTCTGATATTGGCTTTCATTGCTTCCAGATCAGCTTCCTGTTTTTCAAGCGAGTGTTTCTCGGATAAGGAAGCAGAACGTGAAATAAGCCCAGCTCTCTCTGTCTCTATTTTTCTTCTTAGTGTTGAAGCTGTTGAAGATCTATTGCTGCCACTATGGCTTTTACCTTTTTTGCTTGTCATGCCCACTGATATTGCTTTATGTGGGCTTGGCATACGTGCAACATATGAGCCATGGTCAGAAGGAGGCACATGCTCAAAAGAGGCAGCGCTAGCTAACCATTTCTTCATCACATCTTGAAACTCATTGAAATATGCCATTCTTGGGAGATACCAGTCAACATGATCACTTTCTTGTTCTTGCTCTGACAGCATGACTTGCACTGAGTCATGTGCATTTGAAAACTCTTTGGAGAGTAATTGAAAAACCCCATAACAACCTTGCACCTGGCTGATATTCCCATAATCAATCATGAGTGAATCAATCTCATTTTTCTTTCTTGAGACTTGACCCAATTTCGTTTTCCTTTTTTTAATTAACTGCGCCTTTTCTGTACGTTTTATATTTCTTTTTGGTCTGACGTCAGCATTTTCAACAGGCACTTCTGGCTCATTCACGTTTACCGTTAGGTCCGTATGAGTTTCAGTATCCACATTTTCCTTTTCAGCCATTGTTATGCTTTATTGTCATTAAACATCCACTTGTAAAAAACAGCTGTCCTTGTTCTAATGTTGCGCTTTGTTGTTGTGCGGCCCGAATCCGCGTCAGCCAGACAAACAAATGTATTAAGCGCGCCCCTCAAGATGCGCTCCTGTTGTTGTGCGGCCCGAATCCGCGTCAGCCAGACAAACAAATGTATTAAGCGCGCCCCTCAAGATGCGCTCCTGGCTAACGTTCCACACTTTATTCATAAGCTAATTTATTCCACTTCCAGCATTTGACTGTACTGTATTGCGACATCCACATCATGCGGCACAATTAAGCCTTTTTCATAGAAATCCACTTGTCACAATGCAGAACGTCAATGCGGTCCGATCCTTTTATTCATAAGCAAATGTATTCCACTGGCAGCATTTGACTGTACTGTATTGCAACATCCACATCATGCGGCACAATTAAGCCTTTTTCATAGAAATCCACTTGTCACAATGCAGAAAGTCAAAGCGGTCCGATCCTTTTATTCATTCTGAAGTCCGTGATTTGTAAACTCACGATTCACATCCGCTCCATTGATTCATTAATCATTTCCAATAGTATTTAATTCCTTCTATTTATGGTGGCAACCATTTAATTCCACACGGATTTGTCCGTCTCGAGAGTTTTTAACAATGTCGTGGCTTCCTTCCATTGTCAATCAATCAATCAATCAGTCTTTCCATCAAGCCACTAGACCTGGGCCCTCATGCATCAACGTGTTCTACGCACAGATCTGTGCTTACCCTGTGCGTACGATCATTTCTAAGCAAAGAGTGGGATTCATCAATTTCCACTTGAACTTGACTTCGTGCGTACATCTACGCACAGGTCAGACCTGGCGTACCTAGCGCCCAGTGGTAGAATATATTATTACAACAAGGAAATGAGCTTCTGTGCATAATAACACTGGCACGTTCTGTACGAACCGTAGTTCATTATAGTTCATTGTAAAATAGCAACAGTAGTGTAATTATGGTCAAAACCCTATAAATAGCATTTGGAATAATAGATCTTTCTCTCAGAATGAATGCAGCATGGTTTATATAGCGTTATCGGAATATACGGGGTGTAGGCTACTGACTGACTGCGCTCCGCGTAGCTTGATTGATTGAAAAGTTTATTAACAGATTGCAGAATGGGTACAGTACAGTACAGCTCAGTACATACAATTGTTAATTGGGGATGCAGACCAACTTTCGTCTTGTTTACATCAGGGTCCCCCATTTTCAATTCATCATAAATCATAAAGCTCAACTCGTTATTATTCTGCGCACAGACCGCCGAAACACGGGAACGTTTTGATTATATTTAAAAGGCTTTACGTTAAACTAAACAAGTGGAACTTCGAAGCTGTAAGCAGAATACAAGTCATATGAATATAGTGTTCTTCCCCCTTTTTACTGTATAAGAAAGAATAGAAAACGCATTGCAATGACACTATAGTGGACAGACTATGTATATGATGGGATTCAAGTTCATGTATTGAAAGGCAGGCTATCATACATGCAGTGAGATTCATTGTTCTTGTATATGCTCTCGTATTATATTGTTTATATAGGCTACCCAATACTGACATCAAAATAGATTGTAGTATGCCTCTAGAAATCATATGCAGCAGGTAGAAAATTGACGGGAGATCCATCGCGATTTGGAATAAAATTGAGGAGAACTTTAATCCCTGGGGTATTAATCAAACAACACGGGAAAAGGCAGTCATATTCCAGCGCGGTCTTTATTAGCCGACAACAAAATAGATGCATCTAAAAATCATATAGCCAATCGAACACAACTAATAAAGGCATTCATATTACAGCACGGTTATAATGACACACAACCAACGCCAAACAGTGGTCAACGAACGGTCTTTATTAGTATTTTGAGCTGTCCAGGCAGAATTGCAGCAATGGTCTTAGGGAGC
This sequence comes from Notolepis coatsorum, assembly GCF_963971535.1. NCBI lineage: Eukaryota > Metazoa > Chordata > Actinopteri > Aulopiformes > Paralepididae > Notolepis > Notolepis coatsorum. Next base: position 119,909,143 of record NC_140170.1, read on the forward strand.
CGTTGATATCTGACATCACCGTTTACAAGTCCGCCTTTTATTTATCCCACAATACGCGATAGTGTCTTCTTGGTTCGACAGCAGTGAATTCTCCGTGGAGTTTCTCAGGGTTCCGCTCGGGTCCGTCCATTATTTCACATCCCATGGGGGGTGTTTCCTCATCATTATTATTGTTATTGTTATTATTAACAATATTATTATGATGGTTGTATCAACCCTAAATCTGAGTGGGGGGGGGGATGCAATGCAGACAAACAGCTGCATACAGTGCAACCATTTCACTCACATTTGCCCATACATTTTTTGACACATCACACACCATCGGTGTGTGTACTGTACGTGTGCTGTCATAGCTCCACCTACAGGCCTAATGGAGAACACCAGGAGAACACCAGGATGTGAATGGAGGGTGAATGTGAGGTATATCGTGTAAATAAGTTTTGATTGATCGCAAGACTACACTGTAAAAAAAATAATAATAATAAGTTACCAGAACTTAAAAATATTGAGTTCAGTTACTGTGAATTAAGGTTTTCAGTTTTCAATCCATAATAAGTTAACAGAAAAATAGTACACAACCACATTATTTCAACCTAATAAAACTATGTTTATTGTCATTGTTTTAAGCACACAAGTTGACTTGGTAATACTCACATTTTGAGTAAAAAAAATGGCTTTTAACATGTGCAATGTTCAATGAAATAGAAAAATAAATAATAAAATGTGTTGATTAATCCCACTGGTCACAATGGTGACCGTAATAATGTGTTTGTTATAAGGCTCTGCAAATGTTACTGAATGATGTAGCAATGTATTTCCAGCTAAATTGAAATAATAAACAAATAAAGGGTCTCAATTAAATATGTGGTAGTAAAAAGAACCTGTGGGAGGATTTCAACAAGATAAATGCGACAACAGTGCAAAATATTTCACTATAATATTTCCGAGCCAAAAAAAGAAAGAAAAAAAAATGTACCCCTGCACTAGACGCTTTAAACAGACAGTTCTAACTTGTTTCTTTCCTTAGATTACTCACAGTTCGAAGTGTTGCTTGCAGGGGAGGAAACTAACTTTTTGGCTTACCAGCCAACTGGCGAGTATCTGATTTTTTTTACCAGACAAACTGATTTTTTACCAGCCCAAAAAAATCGCTAATTGTGATAATTACTTCTTTGTATGTCTTTGTCTAAATTGATTTTCAATCATAGTAAAAATCACACCGTGTCTCTACTCTTTAAAATATTTATTAGCATAAAACATTAATAACAGTCTCTACTCTTCACAATATTAGCATACAACATGTATTAATCACACTGTCTCTACTCTTCAAAATATTAGGATATCACATTATTAACATGAAAGAGGGAACTATTCTGGACTGGGTTGGGCTGAACTAGGCAGTGAAAGATGCTGGGCTGGACTGGACTAGGTTGGACTGGTCTAGGTTGGACTGAGTTGGGCAGTGAAAGAACCAAGCATTTCACTGTAATGTAATAGCTAAATAAAACAACTTGACTTGTTACATTTGCACTCTGGTTGTATGCCAAATGTATTCTGGTTGTACTGTACTTGTGCTGTAAGATGACAATACATTGGAACCGAATCGACAACGCTAGGGGTTCAGCAGGTGTGTTCTGAATGCCAAGTATGACAACATCACCGTTGTGAAGGGCATATGGGCGAGTGGTGATATGGGGGGAAACCCGGTAATAATAAAATGTCACTCGGCTGCATTTAAGCAAAGCCGCTCAGTATAGTCCACTATGTTGAACGCGCGTTATGGTAGCTTGTTACATGCTAGGTAGCTAGCCGGCTAATGCTGGTGCCTGGTTGACTTGTCATTCTCATCCGACTCGAATGAGACGCGTCGCATGCTATTGTTCGCCCCCATGTCAGACCGCACTGATATCCGAAAGCGACGACACTACATGCAATTATTTTCATCCACTGATGTGTTTTTGTCTAAGTTTGTCTACGTTGTCAAGCCGGCTGCCGGTGGCAGGAGTCTGTAGGTCCGCTCGCAGTGATCTGTCCACTTCCCCTAGATGGGCGGCATCTTCTAGAAAATGAGTGTTCATTGGAGGAGCTTAGAGCGCATCTGTACAACGATGATGTTCATTGGTTATGGTCTGATTGGGAGGAATCAAGGGGGGAGTCAGAGTTCGGCTTGTGCCAGTGAGCGAATCAGCAGATTGCAGAATGATTTTTTTGTTTGTTTTGTAATTACAAGTACTCGCCAGACTGGCGAGTGCTCTTCATGAATTACTCGCCAAACGTAAAAAATACTCGCATTTGGCGAGTAAAGTGGCCTAATTTCCTCCCCTGGTTGCTTGGCCTCCGATGGTTTCGATGATGTTGCGATGTGTTTGCTCAAAATAAAGTACCAAACATTTGCACATGCAACAAAGAAAATAGGCCTTTACAATATTCAAAAGAAAATATGCAAAACTCAAAGTAAATAACAAACAACTTAGGCATTCTTTCTTTCTTGGTAATGCTTATATAACTTTATAACTTAAAGGGTATTTGTACAAGTTGTATGTACGTATAATACGAAAAGGTAGGAAAAAGTATGAAACGATATGAAACGGTTAAAAACTGTTTCCCGACCGCCTATTGCTTAATAACAGCGGAGCAGTGCTGCCGTTGCTTCCGCGTTTTCCCTGATTGGCTGCGACACGCCCCGCGGCAGGCGCGGCAACCGCAGAGCTCCGCTCTGCCGCGGAGCGGAGCGGCAGAGCTTGCGGAATTATGTAACCGCCCTAATCCGCCATGATTTTCATTCGAAGCTCAGCTCACCTGGCAGCGCAGAGGTCCTGCGGTCCGTTGTTGACAAGTTCGAATCCCATCAAAAAAAATTTTTTTAACGTGTATTCTTTCGCCGGTTAAGGTTAGGCATGGTTAAGGTTAAGGTTAGGCATTGTTTCGGAGTTGGTTAAGGTTAGAACGGTTAAGTTTAGGCGCTGTTAAGGAGCTGGTTAAGGTTAGAGTTTGTCTTAGAGAATGGCAATATTCTTTCTATGGTTAAGGTTAAGGTTAGGCATGGTTAAGGTTAAGGTTAAGGTTAGGCATTGTTTCGGAGTTGGTTAAGGTTAGAACGGTTAAGTTTAGGCGCTCGCTGTTAAGGAGCTGGTTAATGTTAGCGTTTGTCTTAGAGAATGGCAATAGACAGCCTATTTCCGCACTGCCGCTCTCCCGCGTTGCCGCGGTCACATGGTCAAATTGTCACATTCTTGCACTCCTCCGCTGTTAGAAAGCAACACGCTTCCCGACCGCGTCTCTCAACAGGTTGCCTTCATTGCGGCTTTAGCGCAAGGCGCTGTGGGATTTGTAGTCCTTTGTAGTGCGTTTTCTTATGAAAATCAAAATACTGGCTCTAACATGATGTACTGAATGTTTGTCTTAAAATTTAAAATCCTAAAATAAATATTTAAAAAAGAAACACACACACACACCACAGCAGAATATGATTCAATACAATTATCTTCACAATTATGTCACCGTTTTGTATTGTGATTCTAGCTATTACTGTCATCAGTGTAATGTGTCACTGTGGGGCCTACACTGTAAACTAAGTGCAAGAGGCCACACACAATTTTCAAATGTCATTGTCATGATTAGCCAAAAAAGTGTCATCTCACTGTCATGCAAATAAGTTGTTGACTGTCTTACCTAAAGTCTTTGTCTGTTGATGTCATTTTCTCCAAAAGATTGGAGATGTGGTAGGAGACATTCGACATCTTGATAGTTCTACACCTGTCACGGTCGATTAAAACGTTATAATAGTAAATAAGATTGACGCAAGAGATCAGCCGGACAACATGGCGAGAAAGGAGAGGGTGGCAAATAGACTAGACTAGCAAACTAGTGGGGAACTTGACACTTGCTGGATGAGGTAAAAATAGATATGATGGAAATTGTTTTAGTCGTTTATGTGTATGTCGCCACCCCGTGGATAGAGAGGCGAAGTCCCTCCTATTCCGCTGCCCCCCACTTTTAATACATGATATGTTGATATCATGTACGGTAGTCCATGGCGAGAGACACATTTTGATCCCGTTTGAATTGTCCCATGAATAATTTTGCAAGTCAAGAAAGTTGATTGACTCACAAGTTAGCTAACGTTAGCTACCGTTATCGACAGCACTTGTAAACGCCACTCTATAGTCTATATAGACGAAAGTCTTTCTCTGGTCTGCATCCCCTATTGAGCCGTACTGTATTGTACCCATTCTGCAATATGTTAATAACGTTTTCAATCAATCAATCAGATACCCATACCAACGTAGGAACCGTCGCTACGTGGAACCTTTCTTCACGCTCATCGTTTCCACCGGACTGACGAGTCGTATTGACGTACCGAATCGGAGCTTCTTGCCACGTCGTAGTTGTGTTGTGTTGGTCAATTGTTTTTTCTAATCGGGGACCGAACAGTTCAAGTTTCTGATATTGCTTGCAATTTACCGCGATTATGGTGAGTTGCCGAACTGTTTCATGTAAATCTGTGCGGAAGCGTCTGCTCTGTTCTAAGTTTTCATCTGCTGACGCTTGACAAGTAACGCTAGCGTTAGCTGGGCAAAATAGCTGGCTCGTTAACGTTAACACTTGTTATAAAGTAAATACTTTTTTGTATCCAACTATGCTTGTAGTAGTAACATGTTGCTGTCATGATTTGCAGGTTTCCGTTATCAACACGGTGGACACCTCCCACGAGGACATGATTGTGAGTTATTTATCCGTTCGATATTAGCTTAGGCTACATCTAATAGATCTCATTGAATGATAAGGCAGTGACATTTCCCTGAATACTAGCTACGATTGGATTACTTTATTGTCAGTGTACACAGCGCAGTTCAAATGTGTGTTTTCGCATATCCCTCCTCGTTACACATAGGCCTATTCATTTCATAAGAGAGGTCAAAGCTCATAGTCTCCTGCAGTGCAGCGGCCCTCAGTGGAGCAATGTTGATTGATTGATTGAAAAGTTGATTAACAGATTGCAGAATTGGTACAGTACAGTACAGCTCAATACATACAATTGTTAAGGGGATGCAGACCAGAGAAAGACTTTCGTCTTGTTTACATCAGGGTCCCCCATTTTCAATTCATCATTGGGGTTCAGTGCCTTGCTCAATGGCACTTATTGGGCAGAGAGGTGGGCACCATTGGTAATTTCAGTCACCAGCTCACAGCTGCAAATGTCTGTCTTGTCAGTGCCAGGGGTTGGAACCAGCAACCTTTCTGTTATTGGCCTCTTGTGTATTTCCTATCTAATAGTAGTTTTAGTAACCCAAGATTATCTAGCCATTCAGCATTTGTTTATCAAATAAGCATAACATAGAGCAACAACAGGGGCCACATAAAATTAGCAAATTATTAGTATATCTATAGTTATTAGCAAACCCAGGGTACCAAAGCTACTAGGTGGGTTTCATTCATGGAAGGGGATTGTAAGACAAATTGTTTTATACACCCACTCTTCTGTTTTTGTGTGTGTTTCAGCACGATGCTCAGATGGACTACTATGGCACACGGCTGGCCACCTGTTCCTCTGACCGTTCCGTTAAGATCTTTGATGTGAAGAATGGAGGGCAGATACTGGTGGCAGACCTCAGAGGGTAATGCTTCTCGATCTATTCTAACCGTAGGCCAGGAGTGACGCATTTTCATCAAAACACTCAGGCTCTCACAGTGTTAGGATTAAATTATTATACAATAATCTAAGCAGATTTTTTTCTCTCACCGACACCGGTATTACACAATAATACCTATTTCAGAATCTTTCTACGAAGTTTAGGGGAAATGTTTTGGCCTGTCTTAATTTCCTGCCCTAGTTCCTACAGCCACAAGGCATTTTAAACCATACTGTATGTGTTCTCACCCCCAGTCATGAGGGTCCAGTGTGGCAGGTGGCGTGGGCCCACCCTATGTATGGCAACATCCTCGCCTCCTGCTCATACGACCGTAAAGTCATCATCTGGAAGGAGGAGAATGGAGCCTGGGATAAGATGTACGAATACACTGGACACGATTCATCAGGTTGGTCTCTCACTCTCTCTCTCACTCGTCTCTTTCTGTCTCATCTCTATCTAATCTATCTTTATGTCTGCATCCACAGTAAACTCTGTGTGTTGGGGTCCCTATGACTTTGGGCTGATCATGGCATGTGGCAGTTCAGACGGAGCCATCTCCCTGCTCACCTTCTCTGGGGACCAGCAGTGGGACGTCAAGAAGATCAGCAACGCACACACTGTGAGTCTCACATCATCATATACAACATGCACATACCAGTAACACTATTACTAGTTACGCTGCTGGCCAGTATGACTACTACCATACTGTCTTTACACCATTGCACATCTGATTAGCACTATACTCTGTAGTACTAATTTATATATGTTATACCCAGTTTAGTCACCTGTATATTGTATATTACTATTTCACTTTACTGTTACATTTGCACTCTGGTTGGATGCCAAACTTATTTTAGTTTGTACTCTACTTATGCTGTATAATGACAATAAATATGAATCTAATCTAATACGCTGCACTTTCACAAGAAGAGACTGACAGCAATGAGGACGGAAACTGAGCTACATATATTCTACCATATTTGATTCTGTTCTATTGTAGATAGATCTAATCTACAGATCTAATGGTAGTGCCTAGGCTTGGGCAATATGACAATATTATCGTTTATGTGTCGTGGACATGATAATGGTTCTCACATGTCCCCGATAACGGCACTTTATTCAATTATGCAACACCTGTTATGAATCTTGCGCTATAGTCAGTCTCTCTTTTCCTTTCTCTCTTGCTTCACCGCATTGTTGTAGCCTGTTGTATCAAAAAAGGTAACATTATGTGAGCCTACGTTCTGGCCCTGTATATAACATTACTGCATGTAGCCAAACTTAGTGGAAAAAACTTTGGAAAGATGTCAGCTAGGGGTGGGCGATATGTCGATATTAAATAAATATCGGGTACAGTTAATTAACCATACACATTTTAAACATATCGTGAACATCGTGATGTTTTGCCCAAACCCTCACGTCACGTCAGTTTCTAAGCCGCCACGGCGGAGATGAGACTTACTTTAGTGCAGCGCTTTCCTCTCCCTCTCAGACACACACTCGCCCAACTTACGTCACATACATGTCATGCACATACACGCACGCACCCAGAGACAGAGAGGTGGTAACTAAGTTAGCTGCTAACCAACGTTATCCGTTAGCATCTAACCCTGGAAACGCTCACAGCCAAGTGACTCCAGGACATGAGTTGCATTAGTGGGGGGGGGGGGGGGGGGGGGGGTATATTGATGAGGCTTGACAACAGAGGTTCAAAGATAACTTCACATTTATTGGCTGTTTGTTTATATCGCTTCATGCATCAGGCTTCTCCAGGTTCCAACGCTGTGTTGACTATTGACTTCCTCGTGTGACGTCACACAACTACGGCTACCAAGACGCTCAATCTCAAACCTAATGCATCACAGAGGGGGGGGCTGTATCTATCTATACCAGGGGTGGCCAACCAGTCAGAGACTAAGAGCCACAAAAATTACTGGGGTACCACAAAGAGCCACACCATATACCAGCGTTTCTCAACCTTTTTTTTCAGTCACGGTACCCTTCATGTGTTTATAGGTCTCACCCTCTGGCCTCTGAAGTCAATTGGTCCTGTTGTTCAGCCTCACAATGCTATTTGATAGTAAATGTGTTTATATGTCCTGGCCTCTGAAGTTGCTAATGTCTTTTTAATTTGGGCATCACAGGGTTAACCTCTTAAGCCCGAGATATACAGTAAAACTGTATATTTTCAGCATTACGTTTGTAATGATTTTAACTGTTATTAGTGAAATATAAGATTATAGAAATCTCAGGGCATTGAGTCGGAAACCGGTGCATATTGACAGGAGGAAGTGGAGCAGCCAAAAGTGAGTGTAGTCTTTTGAAGGAAGAGACTCTGGGCTTTCAAATTTCGAAAAACTACCCTACCCAGCTCACACCAGCCCCTGTCAATCATCTGACTTCTGGATTAACTTTTTTATTTCTCTTATTTTTGGGATTATCTCCCACAAACCTGAACGTTATTGCCATAAAACAGAACGCAGTTAGTTTCTCGACCGTTCTGTGAACGTCTAGCAAAAAATGGTGTTGATGAAAAATGGTGGAGAAATTTACATTATAAAAAAGATGGCAGAATTCAGTACTGTATCTACAAAACCTTCTGTTTAATCATCTTCCCTTTATTCATTTGCTTAGATTTTTCAGGTCTGGTCAATTTTAGCATGGTGTTATTCACAGTCAAAGATAATATTTTTTATTTTTTTTTAAATAGAATTGATATTCTCCTTTGGTTCATTACAATTTACTCAAGCTTAGTAACAGACACTCTATTTCTGACACTGGGAATACATTCCCTGAGATCCATAGATGTGCCTAGATTCAGATACCAAGAACATGCAAATGGGCATTTAAAAAAAATCTTTAAATGTTTATTCTACGTCCTTATGGAATGAGTGACATAAAACTTTTTTTTATAAAACTTTCTTTAATTTTTTTTTATGGATGGAAGAGCCACACATTGATGGGCAAAGAGCCACATGCGGCTCGCGAGCCGCGGGTTGGCCATCCCTGTTCTAGACGGTATTTTCGTATGAATATATGAATGAAAAAGTATAACGTTCCTACATCCTGAACGATAGCTAATCGATGTTGAATGGGCCATAGTAATGTCAATTTAGCAATACAATTTAAAAAGTTATAGCCCTGCAAAGAAGGTGAACATCTCCATAGGCTTAGACTGGTGGCAGTGATCATACATTGATGGATATAAGCGTGGCAGTTCATGTGTTAAAGCACTGTTTCCCTTGTTTAGTTCCTTGTTCAAGTCATAAGCTTGTTCAGTTGTCACAATGTAGATAAAAACGTGCACTGAAATGTTACAGTATGTAGATTTGTTTATTTGTATGACAAAGTCAGAGTCAACCCTTGCAAAAAGTTTAATTTAATGAATTGAAAACAGCATTGATATTACGTAAAAGCAAACTGGCAATAGAAAAGATGTTCAAAATAATCTAGTTCTCTTAAAACGCTAATGCTATTAAAAAAATATATACAGTGGAGGTTAAAATAATAATATGACTTGGCCTGAAAAAAAGTTCAGTCAGGAGATTTCTTTTTGCTTTAATGTGTGTGTGTGTGTGTGTGTGTGTGTGTGTGTGTGTGTGTGTGTGTGTGTGTGTGTGTGTGTGGAGATAAAAACGCAGTACTGTGCAAAAGTCTTTTTTATATGAAAGTTTTTATATAAATTGTCTTGGATGTTAATTAAATCTTTTCTGTATTAGTGTGTCAGTAGACTACTAGAAACCTTTCATTAAATTATTTTTTAAAGCATCTTCATGGTTTAATGCAGACATATGTTGCAGGGACTATTATAATCATCATATTGGCATGACTGTATCCATGGGTTAAATCACGCATTTTTAAGTGCTTTAGAGGAAATGTCAAAATATCGCAATATACATCGTGTATCGTGATAGATAGAGCCAAACAATATCGTGATATCATTTAGAGGCCATATCGCCCAGCCCTGTCAGCTCATTAGCAAAATACAGGGGTGGCCAACCCGCGGCTCGCAAGCCGCATGCGGCTCTTTGCCCGTCTTTGCTCTTCCATCCATAAAAAAAAATTACTTTATTTCATTTTTTTTTTTTTTTTTTATTTTTATGTCACTCATTCCATAAGGACGTAGAATAAACATTTACAAAAAAAATGTAAATGGTCCATTTGCATGTTCTTGGTATCTGAATCTAGGGACATATATGGATCAGTGTCAGATATAGTGTGTCTGTTACTAGGCTTGAGTAAATTGTAATGAACCAAAGGAGAATATCAATTCTATTTAAAAAAAAAAATTATCTTTGACTGTGAATGACACCATGCTAAAATTGACCAGACCTGAAAAATCTAAGCAAATGAATAAAGGGAAGATGATTAAACAAGGTTTTGTAGATACAGTACTGAATTCTGCCATCTTTTTTATAATGTAAATAATGTAAATTTCTCCCCAATTTTTCATCATATTGCAACACCGTTTTTTGCAAGACGTTCACAGAAAGGTAGAAAAACTAACTGCGTTCTGTTTTATGGCAACAACGTTCAGGTTTGTGGGAGATAATCCCAAAAAATAAGAGAAATAAAAAAGGAAATCCAGAAGTCAGATGATTGACAGGGGCTGGTGTGAGCTGGGTAGGGTAGTTCTTCGAAATTTGAAAGCCCTGAGTCTCTTCCTTCAAAAGACTACATAGGCGAGTCAATCTATGAAAAAAAAGCACTTAACCCAAAAAAAATTGATACAAAAGGTTTTTTCGATGGATTCCGATAGTATTGGGCGTGCTAAATAACATACTAAAAGTCGACCAAAATCGACCCCCCCGAAAGCCGCCATTTCCAAGATGGCGTCCCAGATGGCGGTGGAGATATTAAAATGGCTATATCTCAAATTGAGAATATGGTGCAAAGGATTTCTCAACTGATCCTGGTACCTCTGGGCATGTTCACTAACATACTAAAAATCTAGGAAAATACACCTTCCAGAAAGGCTTAATTTTCAAGATGGCGTCCAAAATGGCGGCAGACCAAGCTTAAAATGGCTATATATCTCAATAGAAAAAAATATATAACTATGATTTTTCACTTGATTCTGGTACCATGCTTGTGAACATACTAAAAATCTAGGAAAATACACCTTCCGGAAAGGCATCATTTTCAAGATGGCGTCCAAACTGGCGCCCAGGAGCTTAAAATGACTATACAAATACAAATAGCTTACTAAAAAAGGTGTTTGCACTCTCCAGCTCTCAAGCTAGCATAGTTGAAGCCTTCTTTTTGACCATTATAGTTGTTATAGTTAGAGGTGTTTGCACTCTCCAGCTCCCAAACTACCATAGTTGAAGCCTTCTTTTTCTGAATCAGTTTCTTTCTTTCTTTTCTGACCTAGTCCTGTGTTTGGGCATGCCTGGGCGTGTCTGACCTGGCAGTGTTATTTAAGCCCCAGTTTCATTCTAGTCTTTGACAGAGGTGTTTGCACTCTCGGCTCTCAAGCTAGCATAGTTGAAGCCTTCTTTTTGACCATTATAGTTGTTATAGTTAGAGGTGTTAAAGAACTTCCAAGACTCGCAGAATGTAACAAGATGGTTGATCTGCTTTGGGAGTTATCGTTCAATTTCAAACAGCCTGCACCTGGTTGGCAGGGGATGATGCACATTATTCATAAGGGAGATGAACATCCAGGGCAGTCTTCAGTGAGATACTTACCAATGATAGACATGTACTCCGGAGACAAAACATGCATTCTGTCAACACTGGAGTTCATTTGTGGTCTGGCATCCAAACACCACCTTGCCCCAGTAGTTACATTTGACCAACCCCTATATTGGAAAGCAGCAGAGATAATCCTAGATTCACCACAGTGAAGTCACCTCAAGTCCTTTGTCCTGCTCCTAGGAGGATTTCACACATTTATGAATTTGCTAGGAGCAATTGGTACACTGATGGACGGTACAGGACTTAAGGACATTCTAGGGGTAGTCTATGGGGAGAACTCAGTAGCCCATATGACAGGCAAATCAGTTCAGAGAGCATTCCGTGGCCATCTTCTGGTTGACAAATGTCTTAACCGCATGATAATATCAGAAATGGTAGATGATAGTCATGAATTTGCAGCAATGGTTGAACAGTCTGAAGCAATGTATACCTCAATAGTTAAGGGTGAAATGCCATTGGAAACAGTGTTCACATCAGAGACCCTCATTACAATAAATGAAGAGCTGGGAAAAAGGAAGATGGAACTGTGTGCTAGATCCAAAACTAGTCAGTTGTGGCTAAATTACCAACACATGTTAGAAGTTGCTAGGTCACTGATAACAGCAGATCGCACAGGTTCCTGGCTTTTGCACCTACGCGCTGTTTCTGAATGCATGCCGATATTCGCTGCGGCTGGGCATTACAATTACTTGAAATCGGCACACTTTTATGTCCAAGAGATGAGTCAGCTTCACATCAACCACCCAGATGTCTTCAGACAATTTGAAAAGGGTTTTCATGTTATCCGTCGCAGCAGCCAATCATGGGCAGGCCTCAGCTCAGATCTTGTAATCGAAACAACATTGATGAGGTCATTGAAGACTACAGGAGGGATGACACATGGAAGTGGAATGACCGACAATCAGAGATCCCTTTGGACAATGTCAAAGGGCATAACATCAGAGTATAACACCGCAATGCAGGAGTTCTCAAACCAGACATACACAACATCAGAACAGCACAAGGATTCAACAGAGGCAAGGATGAAAAGGGATGCTGCTGACCTGGAGAAGATCACTTCAAAACATGCTATATGTTCACCTTTCTCTCCAGACTCTTCTTTAAGGAATGTTGTTACAGGTGTTGTCGCTGAGGATGGAGTGAACGTGCATGATTATGACTCTGTTGGATGCAACATCATGCACAAAATGATTGGACAGCCGGCATTCACATTTTCATTTAGTAGAAAGGATAAAGCCATAACCCTTGGACAAAAATCGTCTATCAAGGTTGCTCCTGATCTAATCATTGATTCTGCACTTCTTTTTCAACGTTTCCTTATTGTCTCCCAAACTGGAGAGCTGTCATTGGAGGAGGTTATGCATTACGAACTCAGTCCTTTCCCTCCTGCCCTCTTTGAAGCTGGAAACGTCTTCCGCAAAGCTGATAAACCACAACTAGCGCACGCGATCTGTGATCATGCAAGTGATGCAATCCTAGATTCTGTACCAGAAACGGAGCATTATGTTCTTGATGGTGGTTCACTCCTTCACCGAATACAATGGAAGCACGGACAAAGCTATGGTAAAATTGCACAGTCATATGCAGACTTCACCATCCAACATTATGGCTCAGCTACAACCATCGTGTTTGATGGCTATGAGGATGGGCCATCCATTAAAGACAACACACATCAAAGAAGAGGAAACAATATTCATCCCATTGTCAACTTCACTGCTGAGACAGAGTTCTCAGGTAAGAAGGAGGAGTTCCTGTCAAGAGATCTGAATAAACAGAAACTGATCCACATGATAAGTGATGAACTGAAAAAACGGGATTGCACTGTGGTCAATTCACTTGGAGATGCTGATGTAGACATAGTAAGGGCCGCAGTGGGATCATCTCTTCTTCACACCACGACGCTGATTGGAGAAGATACTGATCTCCTCGTCTTACTTATTTACTATGCACAGAGAGATAGCAAGGGCCTTTATTTCAGGTCCGACAAGTCGAAAGCTGATGGCAGTTTTAAAGTGTACGCCATAAACCATTTGAAAGAAGTACTCGGACAGGATGTGTGTTCTCAGTTGCTGTTCATCCATGCTGTGACTGGCTGTGACACAACTTCCCGGATCTTCGGAGTTGGCAAAAAGACAGCATTCCAAAAACTTGTAAAAGGGGATCCTGTCCTTCAGGCTTGTGCCAATGCATTCACTGTACCAAACCAGACAACAGATGTGATCGATGACCTTGGGTGCCAAGCAATGGCTGTCTTTTTTGGTGGAAAGTGCACAGATTCGCTTGCAAAAATGAGATATAACATTTTCAGCAAGAAGGTTGTCTCAGCTTCATCAACGGTAACGCCTGAACGTCTACCAAGACTACCACCAACTGAATCTGCTACCAAATTCCACTGTCGTAGAGCATACTACCAGGTCATGGTCTGGATGGGAACAGATGATGGTATAGATGCTCTAGACTGGGGCTGGAACCTGCAGGACAATAGATTTGTCCCACTCATGTCAACAATGAATGCTGCTCCAGACAGTCTCTTGAAGGTCATTCATTGTAACTGTACCACTGCCTGCAAGACACTTCGCTGCTCATGCAGAAAATATGGACTACCTTGTACTACTGTCTGTGGACCATGTCAACTTCATGAATGTGACAATCCACATAACAAGTTTCTCCCAGAGGATCCTGAAGATGATGATGAGTAGGCCAGCGTTTCCGTTAGCCGGTAATTACCGGTATTTGACCGGCAAAATCTGTTGAAGTCCGACATATTTAATCTCTCCGGTCTTAATGTCCGGTGAAAATAATTCCCTGAGTCTAAGCACAATTTGATTATTTGAATTGTATTAAAATAGGCTAAAATTAAATAGCCTATGCGATGAACGAAACGATCATTACATTTGTTTCCTCGTTGCTTCTAATAATGACAACGACGTTGTCAGCGAGAGCTTAGTGCTGGGTGTGCGAACTTTTGTGAAGCTGCAGAGCCGGAGCAGCAGCAGCACAATGCAGTATTCCAGCAGTACTCCAATTCAGCCATTTTCAGCCAATGTTGGGTGGGGGGCGCTGCTGTGCGGTTCCCAGAAAAGAGCCAATAACAGCTGAATCAGCTGCTCTGCAGCGCCATACTCTTTGCAAATAAGTCGTTGCGAGGTGGAGAGAGTCGTCACGCAAACCACGATAATGTTGCCGTCTCTCTGCTTTCTCAGTTCTTCGCTTGATATAATTAATACAAATGTCCAATATAACGGAATTCGTTAGCTCATAAAAATGTGATTATAACAGACTGCTGTTTAGTGTCGGACCGACTGCCCACATACGCGGTCTATTTTATTTCAAGTCAGCAGCAGCACGGAGTATCGAGGGACTTATTTTATTTGGAATATATTAATGACTGTATACGCAAAAGTAGCCTAGTTTTAAGTAATAATATTATAAATCTACATGCCTTGAGGATGACATTCTTTATATAGCCTGCCTATCAATTGTTTTAAAGCTCAATAAACTATGGCCGGAATTAATCTCATTTGTCCGGTAGATTGAAATCTTGCAGGTCACGGAGACCGGCAACAATTTTTTCTAACGGAAACCCTGGAGTAGGCCTAAAGACCACAATAAGTGGGTCATTTATTTTGTGTTCAACACCAAAGCCAGCTTTCTAGGTTGAATATAATAACCAATTTTAATTTTAGCCAAAATAAGCTACAGGCAGCCATTTTGATGATGCAAATGATGCATTCCTAGCAGATATATTTAGCTAGATATTTTGCTCGTTATTAATGTATAGAGGTGCCAGAATCAAAAAAAAAAAAAAAAAAAAAAAAAAAAATACAAGAGGTGCCAGAATCAGTTTATAAATCCTTTAGAAATGTTTTCCCATTTGAGATACAGGCATTCTAAGCTCCCAGTCGTCATTTTGGATACCATTTTGAAAATTAAGCCTCTTCGGAAGGTGTATTTCCCTAAAACTTTAGTATGTTCCTAAGTATGTCTAGGGGTACTTGGGGTACCAGAATCAAATGACAAAATCATTTATATAATTTTTATATTGACATATATATAGCCATTTTAAGCTTGGCCAGCCGCAATTTTGGACGCCATCTTGAAAATGAAGCCTTTCTGTAAGGTGTATTTTCCTAGATTTTTAGTATGTTAGTGAGCATGCCCAGAGGTACCAGAATCAGTTGAGAAATCCTTTGCACCATTTTCTTAATTTGAGATATAGCCATTTTAATCACCCCGGCGCCATCTGGGACGCCATCTTGGAAATGACCGCTTTCGGAGGGGTCGATTTTGGTCGACTTTTAGTATGTTATTTAGCACGCCCAATACTACCAGAATCCATTGAAAAACCTTTTGTATCAATTTTTTTGGGGTTAAACCATATATTGACTCGCCTAACACTCACTTTTGGATGTGCCACTTCCTCCTGTCAATATGCGCCGGTTTCCGACTCAATGCCCTGAGATTTCCATAATCTTATATTTCACTAATAACAGCTAAAATAATTGGTAAACAAACGTAATGCTGAAAATATACACTTTTACTGTATATCTCGGGCTTAAAGTGGAGATGAAGCAGTGAGCAATGTGATCCTAGTTTGTTTGTTGTGTACCTTGTGTAAGACAGGGTTCTATAATCAAATGTGAAATCTATCTTATTTGTCTGAAAAATATAATATAATATCCCTGTTTTCAACATGGGCGCCGCCATTTTGTTGCTGACGTCATGGCTGACGTCATGCCGGGGGTTGGGTGTATACACTCTGGTTAGCTGCCTATATTGAATGGGTCAGTCAGCAAATAAAATGTTGCCTACAAAACAACGGGACCGCGGTGGTTCTGTTTGTATTGCTCCTGGCTGTTCAAACTAATTTTACCATGTGAGAGAGAGGAAAGTTGGTTAATTTCCACAAACTACCAGTGAAAAAAACAGTGTTGTTGACATGTTGGCTCGGGCTGGCTGCACTCAGGCGGCGCGACCAGCCTGTTGGACAGGGAAGGAGGATCTGCAGCGAACACTTCATTGCCTCTGATTATGTTGTTGGGGTGGGATGTTTGTCCAGAAGACCACTAATCAGCTGAAGCCGGACGCGGTTCCCTCGGTCTTCGACAGACAGACCGGCGTTAGCTCTCGGGAGCGATCGCTAGCTAGTTGGCACCAGCCGGGGCCCGGCGTTAGCTCTCGCTAGCTAGTTAGCGTTAGCAACCGGAGCGTCGCGGAGCATTCAGCCTGCTGGCTACCTAGACCCACTTCAACCAGCGTCGCGGAGCATTCAGCCTGCTGGCTACACAAGCTGTGTAGCCAGCAGGCTGTGTAGCCAGCAGGCTGAATGCTCCGCGACGCTCCGGTTGCTAACGCTAACTAGCTAGCGAGAGCTAACGCCGGGCCCCGGCTGGTGCCAACTAGCTAGCGATCGCTCCCGAGAGCTAACGCCGGTCTGTCTGTCGAAGACCGAGGGAACCGCGTCCGGCTTCAGCTGATTAGTGGTCTTCTGGACAAACATCCCACCCCAACAACATAATCCGAGGCAATGAAGTGTTCTCTGCAGATCCTCCTTCCCTGTCCAACAGGCTGGTCGCGCCGCCTGAGTGCAGCCAGCCCGAGCCAACATGTGAACAACACTGTTTTTTTCACTGGTAGTTTGTGGAAATTAACCAACTTTCCTCTCTCTCACATGGTAAAATTAGTTTGAACAGCCAGGAGCAATACAAACAGAGCCACCGCGGTCCCGTTGTTTTGTAGGCAACATTTTATTTGCTGACTGACCCATTCAATATAGGCAGCTAACCAGAGTGTATACACCCAACCCACGGTATGACGTCAGCAACAAAATGGCCGCGCCCATAATGCTAAATGCTTCAGAAATGTACACAACAAATCGTTTTTTCTTAGAAACGGCTTATTTTTATAACGTGACTTCTTCTGTGGCTTATCTAAATACTAATGTGATGCTATGAATATGTATTTATCGCACTGCTTCATTTCCACTTTAAGAGGCAGTGGCGGCCCGTGGGTGCTTCGCCACTAGGGGCGCTATACCAAACATTTTGCAAACATGTACAGTACCACGCAACAGACTCATGGCAAGACGTGAGCGATTCGACTCACGCTCACGGCAATGAATCGGCTCTTATGAACGAGTCGCTCAGCTGTTACTACAACAACACACAACCAGTCAAATAAAGTATAGTCTAGACTCTAATTCACAACTTGAAACACAATATATAAATAGAAAAGTTAGAAACAAAACTCGCCCGTCTCCAAACACAGGCAGATCTCTCCCTCTCTCCTTCTCTCTCTCACACACAGCGCGACGTGGAATCGATTCGTTACACAATCAGACCTATTATATACCAAGAATAACTTCAGTATGAGTACAGGGCTGTACACATATTTTGCATATTGTTAAACGAGCCAAGGCTAGCTATTAAACTATCGATATGAATAGAAAATCTGGGACCCTGATGTAAACAAGACAAACGTCTTTCTCTGGTCTGCATCCCCTTAACAATTGTGTGTATTGAGCCGTACTGTATTGTACCCATTCTGCAATCTGTTAATAAAGTTCTCATTCATTCATTCATTCAAACATAGACGATATTGAACAAGCCATAATCCACGTATTTTCAATCCAAACGCGCGAGAGAGAGAGAGAGAGAGAGAGAGAGAGAGAGAGAGAGAGAGACTCACTGTTTAGTTGACATGTCCAGGGCAGGAGGGCTTGCCTTGATAAAGTAGTGTATCACTGTTGATGTATTCCAGACCACTGTCCACTGTGTCCAGACTGCATCCGCCATATAGCTTGTTAGCCAAGTGTTAGCTTGTTAGCAGCACCACACAACAGTCACAAGTACTTCATTCCTTTGTCCATTTCCGCTCGAACAGACTGCAAACTACCTGGCGTTCTATCGCCATGCTCTAAGACAAACTCTAACCTTAACCAATTTTGAAAGAGTGCCTAAGCTTAACAGTCTAAAGAACTTGCAGTCACGGCACGCTCTAAGACAAACAACCTAGGACCAACCTAGGAACCAACCTAGGAAGCTAGAAGCTAGAATTGGAACATTAGAAATTGGATTCGGCCAATCAGAGATCGTCTCTGAAATTCTGCTACGGAAAAAAATACTGGCGTCGGCCAATCAGAGAGCGTCTCCGCGAAATGCGGCTACAGAAATTCTTGACGCTACTGGCTAGACCGCTTCAAATCGCGCCCGGATTCCAACATAATAGTCATATTTCAACGCACAACGCGTTATGCACTGATTGGCTGTGACGGATACAGCGATCAAACTGTGACGCGCACTCAGAGCGCTATCGCGTCTAGCCCGGGCCGAGAAATACGAAAAAATAAAAAAAACGTGATGTCACTTCCTGCTCAGGAAAACTAGTGTTTTTTTATTTGAGATAATAACGTTATATTGTGCATTGGAAATACAAACATACTTAAAATGAGTAAATATTATTCATTTTAAACATGTTTATATTATTTATAGGGCTATAAAACAAAAAACTAAAAAGTTTAATTTTTTTCTTCTGTGATTTAACAGCAGGTGGGTCGGCGCCCTTGCGCCCCTAGTGGCAGAGCCGCCACTGTTAAGAGGTTAACCCTGTGAGGCCCAAATTAAAAAGACATTAGCAACTTCAGCGGCCAGAGGGTGGGACATATAAACACATTTACTATCAAATAGCATTGTGAGGCTGAACAACAGGACTATACATGTGCTTAAAGGGGAACTATCTTATAAATGGCCTTTTTCAGTGTTTACCATTGTTTCTTAGCTATGTGGACTTATATTAATAGGATCTATGTCTCTAATTCTCATATTGGCGCATTCTTCCAATTCTCCTCTCACAATATTCACCCTCACTGAACTGAGTCATCTGAAAATGTGCATGTCAGAGATTTCTCAGCTGCATAATAATGTGGCAGTTGATGTGGCAGTTGGCACCAGGCCACACAGTGGTTGGAGCCCAGCCTCAAAACGGCTTAAGATCTTGAGGTAGAAAAATGTGGTTTTTGAGTACTTGATTAGAAATACAAAACAATGCATTTTTTTTGAAAAAAACATAGGTGTTCCATAGACTCACAGGAATTGTGTAAAAGTGACCAAATAGTGAAAGAAATAGTAAAATAGTTCCCCTTTAAATTTTTTTAAATAAACATTATTTTTTTAAATGGCTAAAAGTGATTTTGTAATTTTGCAACCGTGGGTCTCACAGGGTACTTTTAACCCTGTGAGGCCCAAATAAAAAAGACATTAGCAACTTCAGAGGCCAGAGGGTGAGACCTATAAACGCATGAAGGGTGCCGTGACTGAAAAAAAATGTTGAGAAACGCTGTATGGTGTGGCTCTTTGTGGTACCACAGTACTTTTTGTGGCTCTTAGTCTCTGACTGGTTGGCCACCCCTGCAAGTTCAAGTTTCTTTATTAGTTGTCATACAGAAGTACAGAATACTTTTATACAAAATGCTTCTTTCTGTTTCGCTCCAGATACTGTGCTAGGCAAAAATAGATAAGTATAAAATAAGTATAGCAAGTATAAAATAGAAGTCAAGTACGTAGACAAAAATGTTCAGTATATACATTAGGGCTGTCTTAAATACTTCGAAGCTTCGAAGCTTCGTTCGATGGCACAAGCTTCAAACATTTTTTAAAAAATCGAAGTTTAAAAAAAAATCAACAGATTTTTTCAACTGTTTTTTTTTTTTTTTTTTTACTTTGGTGTGTGCGTGGGGCCATTGGGTGGGGCCGGGGGACAAATACACTGGAGGAAAGTAACCCAGCTCAGCACTGCCCAAATTATATCATCACTATTGCCTGTTTGAAGGATATCATCCTCAAACACATATACACCACCTACACGCCTATTCTCAGTCCTTGCCCCACAATGGTGGAATGAACTACCCACCCCAGTTAGGACAGCCGAATCCCGTCCAATCTTTCGCCGTCGACTAAAGACGCACTTCTTCAACCATTATCTGAAATAAAATTAAAAAGAAATTAAATTAAAAAAATCTAACCATAACTAACCTTACTGTCATGCACTTGTCCTAATAAACTAACCTACACTGTAACACGCAACACTTTGATGAATATTGTTACTCAG
Source organism: Notolepis coatsorum (assembly GCF_963971535.1). Classification (NCBI taxonomy): domain Eukaryota; kingdom Metazoa; phylum Chordata; class Actinopteri; order Aulopiformes; family Paralepididae; genus Notolepis; species Notolepis coatsorum. The sequence goes on from NC_140170.1 coordinate 119,929,581, forward strand.
CTGATAGAGTTGTGCCCTTCCTGATGACTTGTCGTACAGAACTTGTAAGTCGCTTTGGATAAAAGCGTCAGCTAAATGACTAAATGTAAATGTGAATGTAAATGCCTTGTAGAATTCCACACATAAGAAAGAAAGATACTGGGATGAATAAACAAAATAGGAAATAAAATGTAGAAATGCATGCAATACATAAATAAATATGAATCTCATATGAAATAGAACATTTAGATAAGGTGCTACTGAGATGTTTTGGTGAGTTCTTTGTTTTTTTGTGGAAGTAGCCCTTCTTAAAAATGCATGAACATTCACTGATAATTGGTCTGTAGTGGAGTCTACAAGGTCTACATTGCCGGACCTTGTAGACTGACATAATTCTGTGCATAGTTTCGTGTACACAGGCCATATTTCAAATAATCAAAATCTTACTTCATTCATATTTTTTTTTTATCCACTTTTTCTCCCATTTTCTATATTTTCTCCCATCCCAATTTCGTATCATCCAATTCAACCCTCCCCTGTCACGAACGCTGTTTCTTGCCTCCCACAAGCCGGCTGCAATGTGGACTAAGTCATACATAGCACAAGTCCCCTCCGGTACTTGAGGTAACAGCAGTCGCATCTTTTCACCTGCGCAGCTCGATCTCTCAGTGGTGAGGAGTAACGCGTGGGAGGCTCACGCTGCCCCCTTACTTCATTCATCTTAAACATTCTTGATTTGGGGGATTGGTAGTTCCCATGAAATCTGAAGTTGTTCAAACGACAACAGCGATCCACCTTGAATTAAATCACACAGCCGTGTTGGCTGTGTCACAGTCACGAAAGGGGCTACTTAATTCATTAATCCAATCCACTTTATTTATAGAGCACATTTAAAAACAACAAAGTTTACCAAAGTGCTGTACAAGTCCCACAACATAAGATAAAAAAAAAAAAAAAATTATTCGAAGCTTCGAATTAAAATCGAAGCTCGGCCCCGAAGCTTCGATTGCCAAAAAAAATCGAAGGTCAGCCCTAATATACATATATACAATGCTCAATGTAGAGTAGAAGTAACTGAGTTACCATACAATATACTATACAGTGCAAAGCAGAAGTGGGATGAGGTACAATTTAGGTACAATTTACAGTACATTTACATTTACATTTACATTTAGTCATTTAGCTGACGCTTTTATCCAAAGCGACTTACAAGTTCTGTACGACAAGCCATCAGGAAGGGCACAACTCTATCAGCTGAGTAGCAATGTTCATCAAAGTGTTGAGTGCTACAGTGTAGGTTAGTTTATTAGGACAAGTGCATGACAGTATGGTTAGTTAGGGTTAGATTTTTTTTTTTTTTTTTTTTTTTATTCAGATAATGGTTGAAGAAGTGAGTCTTTAGTCGACGGCGAAAGATTGGACGTGTTTCGGCTGTCCTAACTGGGGTGGGTAGTTCATTCCACCATTGTGGGGCAAGGACTGAGAATAGGCGACTTCTCTTTGATGACCCTCCCGGAGCTTGGATAGGAGTAGGTCTGAGGCGGCCAGAAGATGCAGAGCGTAGGGGTCTTGAGGGTGTGTAGTTAGAGACCATTGACCGGAGGTAGGCGGGAGCAGTTCCCTTTGCCGCACGGTATGCTAGGTCAAGGGCCTTGAAGCGGATTCGTGCAGCAATGGGGAGCCAGTGCAGGTCCCTAAGAAGTGGGGTGACATGGGCCGACTTCGGTAGGTTTGAGATCAGGCGGGCCGCTGCGTTCTGAATGAGTTGAAGAGGCTTAGTGGCAGTGGCCGGGAGGCCAGCGAGCAGTGCGTTGCAGTAGTCGAGGCGGGAGATGACTGTTGATTGGACGAGGAGTTGGGTGGCTTCTTTTGTCAGGAAGGGGCGTATCCTTCTGACGTTGCTCAGGAGGAATCGGCAGGTTCTGGTTGTCGCTGCGATGTGAGCAGAGAAGTTCAACTGGTCGTCGAGGACAACACCAAGGTTCTTGGCGGTCGGGGACGCGGTCACAGCTGCATTCTCGACTGTGATGGAAAGGTCGGTCAGGGGGGAGGATTTGGCCGGCAGGTGGAGCAATTCTGTTTTGCTTAGGTTCAGTTTGAGGTGGTTGGTCGTCATCCAGGCGGAGATGTCGGACAGACAGGCCGAGATCCGCTCAGAGACGTGGATATCTGAGGGAGGGAAGGAGAGGAAGAGTTGAGTATCGTCGGCATAACAGTGGTAGGAGAAGCCATGAGACGTGATAATGTTACCCAGTGATTTAGTGTAGAGGGAGAAGAGAAGGGGTCCTAAAACCGAGCCCTGGGGGACACCCGTCCGCAGGGGGCGGGTGGCCGACAGGGTCCCTCTCCATGACACTTGGTAGGAGCGGTCATTGAGGTATGATGACAACCATGTCAGCGCAGAGCCAGCCACTCCCATTCCTGCGAGGGCCGCGAGGAGGATCTGGTGGTTGACTGTGTCGAAGGCTGCAGATAGATCTAGGAGAATCAGGACAGAGGAGAGGCCTTTCGCTTTTGCTAAGTGAAGTGCCTCTGTGACCGCAATGAGGGCTGTCTCTGTGGAGTGACCAGTCCTGAAGCCTGACTGATTAGGGTCTAGGAGGTCATTCTGTAAGAGATAAGCAGTAAGTTGGTTGGATACAGCACGTTCAAGTGTTTTAGAAAGGAAGGAGAGAAGAGAGACAGGACGGTAGTTGCCTATGACGGTAGGGTTCAGGGATGGTTTTTTTATGAGGGGCGTGACTCTGGCTTGTTTTAGGGAGGTGGGGACCACCCCCGAGTTGAGTGAGGAGTTGATGGTTGCAGTTAGGAATGGGAGGATGTCTGGTGCTATGGACTGGAGGAGTGGGGAAGGTAGCCGGTCCAGCTGGCATGTAGTCGGACGGTTCGACGTTACCAGTGTCAGGGTCTCGGCTTCTGTAATGGGAGAGAAAGATGACAGAGTGAAGGATGAGGTTCTCGATTCAGCATTTGGAATGGGTGGGGGTTGGGAGAAGGAGCTGCGGATGTTCTCCACTTTTTCCTCAAAGAAGATCGCAAAGTCTTCGGCAGAGAAAGATGAGGGAGGGGGGGGTGGGGGGGGAGTGAGGAGGGAGGACATGGTAGCATGCAGTTTGCGAAGATTCTTGGCAGAGGCCTCGATCCTATGGTGAAAGAAAGAAGCTTTGGCATTAGTAATGGTTTTGGAGAATGTTAACAAGAGGTTGTGATATGTGTCGATGTCAGCAGTGAGGCGTGACTTTCTATACTTCCTTTCAGCTGCTCTCAGGACCTGTCTTTGTTCTCTCACTGGATCTGTCAGCCATGGACTGGGTGGGGAACGGCGGGCAGGTTTCTCAACGAGGGGACAGAGCTTGTCGAAGGAGGTTGCAAGGGCTGAGAGGAGGGTGGAGGTTGCCATCTCTGTGGAGAGAGCAGAGAAGGTGTCACTCAAAGGTAGAGTGGATAGTATGTCAGAGGAGAGGGTGGAGGGGGATAGGGAGGGCAGGTTGCGTCTGAGTGAGACGGTTTGAGTTGGGGTGAAGACCTTTCGGTTAAGCATGAGAGTTAGTGAGAAGGATATGAAGGAATGGTCAGATACATGTAGGGGAGTTACCGTGGTGTTAATGATGCTGGAGTTACGTGAAAATATGAGATCCAAGGAGTTGCCTGCTTTGTGGGTGGGAGGCATGGCAGTGGGAGTCAGGTCAAATGATTGTAGGAGGGAGACTACTATGACTGACTGAGATGAGTCAGGCAGGTTGAAGTCGCCCAATAGAAGGAGAGGGGTACCATCTTCCGGTAAGGAGCTTAGAAGCATGTCCAGCTCATCTGTGAAGTGATCGAGTGGACCTGGAGGGCGGTAGAGTGTAACAATGGTGAGATTGAAAGGATTAGAGACAGATACTGCATGATATTCAAAAGAGGAGAGTGACAGTGCTGGGAGGGGTGTTACGTTTGTAGTCCATGAAGGAGATGTCATGAGGCCAGTGCCTCCACCCCGCCTGGAAGGTCGAGGTGTGTGAGTGAAGTTATAGTTTGTAGATAATGCTGCAGGTGTCGATGAGTTATTGGGGGTTATCCAGGTCTCAGTTAGAGCCAGGAGCTGCAGATTTTGACTATGGGCGTAGGCAGTAATGAAGTCAGCTTTCTTGACTGCTGATTGACAATTCCATAGGCCTCCCTGTACTGTGACAGGTGTATTAGTGGCTGTAGGAGGGTAGGATAGATTAGCCGGGTTGCTAGCAAACTGCCGTGGGTGGGTTGAGTCTGTTCTGGGGGAGCAGATTGTGGATATGAGACACATTGTGGTGTCAAGAGTGGCAGGGAGGAAGTAGAGAAATAGCAGAGTGGGAGGGAAAGGGAGATTTTTCAGAGTGGAGTGTAAGATAGGATTATGATGTACTTAGCACTGGGTGGATCCCTGGATTCCTCTGTGGAAAACTCCAGGAAAACTCCTCTTTGTCCCTCTTCGTTTCTCGACGCTTCGCTGACGCTAAGCCAGCAGGCCTTTAAATCCCTATCACTAATTAGTGCTTTCTAACACCTGGCCCTTAATGGGTCACTTAAGGAAACAAAGTGGCCGCTTTAAACACGCCCCTTAATCAAGTCAGCTGGTCAAGTCAGCAATCAAGTCTCAGTTTAAAGATATTACTAAATGACTTAAAATGTCTTACCCTGATGCAGTGTAAGTTTCTCAGTGAATGAGCTGTCCTTCCACAACAGAATGTAGTACAGAGTGATTCCAGGAGAGGCTGAGGTTCTGCTTTTAAGCAGTGACAGGGCTCTGAGATCACACTCAGTACACAAGTGCTGTCTTTAAGCAGGAAGCAGCTTTTAATGGGTCACTTAAGGAAACAAAATGGCCGCTTTAAACACGCCCCTTAATCAAGTCAGCTGGTCAAGTCAGCAATCAAGTCTCAGTTTAAAGATATTACTAAATTACTTAAAATGTCTTAATCAAGTCAGCTGGTCAAGTCAGCAATCAAGTCTCAGTTTAAAGATATTACTAAATGACTTAAAATGTCTTACCCTGATGCAGTGTAAGTTTCTCAGTGAATGAGCTGTCCTTCCACAACAGAATGTAGTACAGAGTGATTCCAGGAGAGGCTGAGGTTCTGCTTTTAAGCAGTGACAGGGCTCTGAGATCACACTCAGTACACAAGTGCTGTCTTTAAGCAGGAAGCAGCTTTTAATGGGTCACTTAAGGAAACAAAATGGCCGCTTTAAACACGCCCCTTAATCAAGTCAGCTGGTCAAGTCAGCAATCAAGTCTCAGTTTAAAGATATTACTAAATTACTTAAAATGTCTTAATCAAGTCAGCTGGTCAAGTCAGCAATCAAGTCTCAGTTTAAAGATATTACTAAATGACTTAAAATGTCTTACCCTGATGCAGTGTAAGTTTCTCAGTGAATGAGCTGTCCTTCCACAACAGAATGTAGTACAGAGTGATTCCAGGAGAGGCTGAGGTTCTGCTTTTAAGCAGTGACAGGGCTCTGAGATCACACTCAGTACACAAGTGCTGTCTTTAAGCAGGAAGCAGCTTTTAATGGGTCACTTAAGGAAACAAAATGGCCGCTTTAAACACGCCCCTTAATCAAGTCAGCTGGTCAAGTCAGCAATCAAGTCTCAGTTTAAAGATATTACTAAATTACTTAAAATGTCTTAATCAAGTCAGCTGGTCAAGTCAGCAATCAAGTCTCAGTTTAAAGATATTACTAAATGACTTAAAATGTCTTACCCTGATGCAGTGTAAGTTTCTCAGTGAATGAGCTGTCCTTCCACAACAGAATGTAGTACAGTAAGGTGTAATGAGGTATGGGTTGTAGTGCAAATTCTTTACCAATAAATATAAAGTGTGCTTAGGTGTTTTAAAGTGGGTGCTGCAGTGAGTTGTATGTTTAAAGTGAGTGTGTGCATGTGGATGTGTGTGCTATGAGTGCATTTGATGGTTGTTACATAGTGTTATTGTTCGTTGAGCATCCTGATGGCCTGGGGATAGAAGCTTCGGATAATGCAAATACACCTAACGTGACAGTCAACGGTGGCAAGACTGCAGTGTACAAGGGCAGTTACTAGGTACATTGGGAAAGAAGTGGTTTCGATCCATACAGTTGAAAAAGCCAGTTTCAAGGGCGGCTAAGTGGCGCAGTGGGCAAGGCGCTCGCCACTAATGCAGGAGATGCTAGGTTCGAGCCCAGCTCTCGGCATTGCTACCAGCTTGGCTGGTCGTTCATACTAATACAATTGGCAGTATTAGGGAGTGGGAAGCTGGTGGGTGGGGATCGGACGTTGTGGACAGCGACTCCTACAGGTCGGTTGGTGCGCCTGCGCAGCACAATCAGGAAGCAACAAGGGCGGCGTGTCCCTCCCACGCAGACCCTCGCCGCTGAGAGATCGCGCTGTTCAGGTGAAAAGATGCGACAGCTGCCTCCTCATGTACCGGAGGGGACACGTGATGCAAGGCTTGGTCCACATTGCAGCCGACCTGTGGGAGGCATGCCCTAACAGCGTTCGAGACGGCGGAGGGTAGAATTGGACAATACGAAAATGGGATGGGAGAAAAAAATTGAAAATGGGAGAACAAGTACCGTAGATAATTCTTTTTTTAAAAGGCCAGTTTCAAGGAAATGGTAAATATATTTATGTATGTTCAAGAATCAAACATGTGGTCAAGTGTTAATTTACAGCGCTATATGTCCATCACAGCCCACTTCATCAATTTTGATTAGAATGTGGAATCAAAATGCTTGAATCTTCCCCAAGATAATTTTTTTTTATCCACTTTTTCTCCTGTTTTTCTCAGATTTTTCTCCCATCCCAATTTCGTCGTTATGCCAATTCCCCCCTCCCCTTCCTGGTCGTTGCTCGCATGTGCCCCCCACTGGTCGGTCTAGGGAGTCCTGAAGTCTATCAGATGCTTCCTCCGTCACATAGGAGACAGCCAGCAACCTCTTTTCACCTGCCAGCGCAGACTCTCATTGGTGAAGTGTAACGCGTGGGAGGTCACACTACCTTCAACATATCCCTTCTTTGCTGTGCAGGCGCCCTGACCGACCTGTAGGAGTCGCTGTTTACAACGACCAGAATACCACCCCTCCGGCTTCCCTCCCGCTCACTGCCAATTGAGCCAGTATGACGGCCGGCCAAGCCGGAGGCAACGCTGACAGCCGGATTCGATACCGGTGTCTCTTGCGTTGGTGATGAGCACTTAGACTGCTGCGCCACCCAGCCGCCCTAGATTGTAATGTTAACTTTGTAGCAAAGGTTTGTGTCAAGCTAGCGACAACAACAATAAGACTTCCAGTCAGAATTTTGTATTTCATGTTTTAAATTATGTATTTTTGGATGATAATATTTATCATTGTTTTTCTTAAAGCAATATTATCAGTAGGGGAATTTCAATATTACCCAAGCCTAGCTGGACCCCAGCTGTAGTTTCAAGCAGTCTGACATCATTCTGGGCAGAAACCATGTTATTCTACTTTATTGTGTTCTATGATGTGCTTCTGTTGTACATTGGCTGTAATCCAGTGAGCTGGGTTACAGCTGTAAGTGTTCAATTATATTCTGATATGAATATTGTTCTCTCCTAGATTGGCTGTAATGCAGTGAGCTGGGCTCCAGCTGTGGTTCCAGGCAGTCTGATAGACCAGCCATCAGGACAGAAACCAAACTACGTCAAGCGCTTTGTCTCCGGAGGCTGTGACAACCTGGTTAAACTCTGGAAGTACGTTATCCTGAATTGGTTAGAACTTAGAGGGGAATTCGGGTTCGAGCCCAGCTCTCGGCGTTGCTACCGGCTTGGCTGGTCGTTCATACTAACACAATTGGCAGTGTTAGGGGTGGGAAAGCCGGTGGGTGGGGTTTGGACGTTGTGGACAGAGACTCCTACAGGTCGGTTGGTGCGCCTGTACAGCAGAATCAGGAAGTATCGGGGGCAGCGTGAGCCTCCCACGCGTTACTCCTCGCCACTGAGAGATTGCGCTGTTCAGGTGAAAAGATGCGACAGCTGCCTCCTCGTGTACCGGAGGGGACACGTGATGCAAGGCTTGGTCCTCACTGCAGCCGATCAGTGGGAGGCATAGTCTAGCAACGTTCGAGACAGGGGAGGGAGATTTGAAGGGAGAATTGGTGAGGCGAAATTGGGATGGGAGAAAAATAGAAAAAGTGGATAAAAAAAAAATAACTTGGAGGGGAATTCCAATATTTCTAAACCTGTACCCTATTTTTCCATCATTTGGGGTCTAAATTACTAATGGGGACAACATCTTTGTAATTGGTCCAGTATTGACAGCTATCATTTTAACCGGCAGTCACAAAACGGGATGCAATGTAATCACATGGGGCATTCATGCACGTCAAAGTACATCCACTAGAATAGCTCCTTTTTGCCTCTGACAGGCTCAGATTGTCATTATATGTTTCTGACAACATCATGTAAATCCCTACAGAGATGGACCTTTGTGTTTACGCTTCTTCTGTTTATTCATTCCACTATTTGCGGCCAGGGCGTATTTTCTGATGTTTACAAAAGAAGCAGCAAAGGGGAAATAAACCTATATATATTACATATTCTTTATGACACAGTTTATATTTTGTACAAACTACTGGCTTATTGAGTGATTGTGTTTGCCGTTATCCTGCCATGCCTTCGTGTGTACTGATCCCAGGTTGTGAAGAAGGCACGACAACGCCTCTACTTCCTCAGGCGCCTAAGGAAGTTCCAAGTCAGTCAGAAGATCCTTAGGAACTTCTACTCATGTACAACAGAGAGCATCCTGACCGGCAACATCACCTCCTGGTTTGGGAACAGCACTGCACAAGACCGTAGCAGACTACAAAGAGTGACACGTTCAGCCGAACGCACAATTAGAGGGGGGCTTCCCACCCTCCAGAACATTTACAACAAGCGGTGCAAGGGGAAGGCTAAGAGAATTATTAAGGACTCGAGCCACCCGAACAACTGCCTCTTTGAACTGCTGCCGTCAGGCAAGCGATACCGGAGTCTTATGGCGAGCACAGAAAGACTCAGAAGGAGCTTCTATCCCCAGGCCATCAGGCTGCTAAACGAACAATAATCGCTAAACGAACAATAATCACTATGCAACAACCATCAAATGCACACAGCACACACACCCACACGCACACACTCACTCAAACAAACAGCACACTGCAGCACCCACTCTCCACACTTTAGATCACACAAACACACTTACACTTTATATTTATTGATAAAGGATTTGCACTACAACTCGTACACCTACTGTGAATTGTACCTAAACTGCACCTCGTCCATTTATGCCTTGCACTATATAGTATTGTATATTAGTACACTGCACAGTATTGTGTATTGTATGGTAACTACGTCTACGAACATTGTACATATGTCTAAACTGAACACTGTGACCTCTTTTTTTACTTCTAATTTTACTATGTTTTTATTTCATACTTATCTTGTCATGCACAGTCTCTGGAGCGCAACAGTAAGAAGCATTTTGTACAAAAGTATTCTGTACTTCTGTATGACAACTATTAAAGAAACTTGAAACTTGAAACTTGAGGTCAATTTTAGTATACTAAAGTTATAGAACACAATAATACATTTTGTCTAACTTATACCACTGTCCCAACTATTTCTCTTGAATTATTTGGAGACCCCTTTTTTCTTTTCCCTGGAAAAGAAAACACTCACAAAAAAAAGAATAATAATATATATATTGCTGAAAAAGACAGACATGACCTACCTACATTTAGGCAGAAAGAATGGTGGCCCTTGTTTCACTTCTCACTGTTGCTGTATGTTCCCTCCCCCAGAGAGGAAGACGGCCAATGGAAGGAGGACCAGAAGCTGGAGGCTCACAGTGATTGGGTGAGAGACGTGGGCTGGGCTCCCTCTATTGGTCTGCCAACCAGCACCATCGCCAGCTGCTCCCAGGTCAGAACAAAACACAGTTTCTTTCCTCATTCAGATATGCCACAAAGAGTAATATTATGTTGCTGTTCTCACATCCATTTGACGGGTGATGACTAGCAAAACTGACGTAAATACCTGCTAGTGCGTTTGGTCTCAACAGTAGGATTGTTGACATTCACAAAAACGGTGACAATAATAATAATAATAATAATAATAATAATAATAATAATAATAATAATAATAATAATAATAATAATAATAATAATAATAATAATAATAATAATAATAATAAACTTTATTTGTATAGCACCTTTCATACTGCTTCACAGCAGTAAAGGCATAACATTTGCACAAAATTGACAGATCAAGAGCAATGCATAAAGTGCAGACATAAAATTTGGCATACGATTTTTGCATAAAATAGACGAAGTCAAGATAAGGCATAGAACATTAAATCACATATTTGTTCATATTAGGATCTAACATCTTAACACTTTAAGGACCAGCCACGAGTTAACTCGTGTTTCGATTCCACCCGTTGAGGACCAGAGCCACGAGTTAACTCGTGGCAAGTTGTTATTGTTTTATTCCATATTAATAAACGGATCAAGATCCCGGATCGACTCAACGGTAGAAAAATGCTGTTTTTGAGGACTTGATTAGAAATACAAAACAATGAATTAAAAAAAAAAATATTACAGAGGTGTTCCATAAACAGACAGGAATTGTGTAAAAGTGCCCAAATAGTGAAAGAAATAGTAAAATAGTTCCCCTTTAAGCCCTAGCCATATTTTCAGAAAACTTAAGTAAATTAAAATTAAAGTAAAAACAAAAAATAATAAGTAAAAAGTAGGTAAAGACAATATACAATACAGAGTAAAATGAGTAACAGTGAGGTAGAATGCAGAGGTACAAAACTTGGGGTAGGGTGCAAATGTGGTATGAATGTGGTGCAAATCTCTTTAAACTTATAGAAAAGCCTACTAGGATAACTCCTACCTCAAAAACTAGAATAGACCTATTGTTTACCAATCGACCAGAAAGAATAACTAAGACCTATAATTTTTTGACCGGTATATCAGATCACAATGCAATTTTTTTTTCAAGAAAGCTAACAAAACAACGATTCTCTAATTCATTCAAATCTAGACCTACTGTATATCAGAACACGGTTCCAAAGAATCAACAGCACCATCTTGTGGCAGCTCTTAAAGAGCATGATTGGAGTAAAATTCTCCTAAATAAGGACATAGAGAGTGGCTGCGAGTCATTCCTGGCAACAATTAATGAAGTTGTGTCCTCCTTCACCAAGATGAGGAGTCAAAAAGAGAAGAAATAAGGACACGTTGCCCTGGTTGAATGATGAATGTAGGAGACGGATGAAAGTAAGAGACCTTCTGCTCAAAACATTTCTGAATTCTGGCCTGGCTGACAGGCAGACAGACAGACAGAAATTCACTTCAATGAGGAATCAAGTAATATATACTATGCGAATGGCCAAAGCAAATTATTTTATGGACATGATCAAAGATGCTAAAGGGAATGGTAAAATAATTTGGCAACATATTAATAAACTAATTCGTAGACAAAACAAACATAACGACAAAAAATTTGAACTCAAAATTAATAATGAATTAGTGAAAACCCCACTAACTCTAGCCACCCAATTCAACTGTTTCTTTTTGGATTCTGTCCAGGAGATAACAGTGTTTTACCCCATCTGATGCCATCCATAGCACTATTAATCATGCACAACCTATTTTTTATTTTAGAGGAAATAACAGAGCTGGAGGTGACCAATATTATTGGTACACTAAACAGTTCCAAAGCTAAGGACGCCTATGGGCTTGATACCAATTTCTTGAAAACCCATATAGAATATTTGGTCCCCCCAATCACACATCTGGTCAATCTGTCCTTCAGGGAATCAACTGTTCCTTCAATGCATTGAAGGTGGCCACGGTTGCCCCAATCTTTAAATCTGGACAAAAAAATGACATTGCTAACTACCGGCCAATCAGTATTCTCCCGGTCATATTTAAAGTAGCTGAGAAGTGGGTAGTAAAGCTATTGAATGAACATCTAAATAAAAGCTGTACCCTATTGCAGGGGTTCCCAAACTTTTCAGGCCGGGACCCAGAAAATAAGGCGTCAGAGAGCCGCGGCCCAATGCACATCGTCAGGCTTTTTTTCTTTTCTTTTTTTTTGCCAGGTGACCGATTTTTTAAGCCAAATATCACTTCAATCCTATTAAGTTAGTTCAAGTTAGTTATTCATTTATATGTGCTATTTATGAGAGGGCTAACTTGTTGCAAAATAATAATGATAATAATAATAGCCTCATTAAAATACTATTGTTGCTTCGGTTGTTTTCAGCGTTTTATGTGCATAATCTGTTATTTAGTTTGAAATGTTCGTTGAAATAAGTAGATTTTTCTTTTTGTTTATTTAAAGTTAAAGGGGAACTATTTTACTATTCCTAGCACTATTTGGGCAACTTTAAACAATTCCTGTCAGTCTATTGAAGACATCTGTACGTTTAAAAAAAAAAAAAATGCATTGGTTTATATTTCTAATCAAGTACTCAAACCCATCATTTTTCAGCCACAAGAAATCAGGCTGTTATGGCCTGGCTCCGCCCATAAGCACTTTGAGTGACAGTCAGTCGAGAGAGAGAGAGAGAGAGAGAGAGAGAGAGTGAGAGAGAGAGAGAGTGAGAGAGTGAGAGAGTGAGAGAGTGAGAGAGAGTGAGAGAGTGAGAGAGTGAGAGAGAGAGAGAGAGAGAGAGAGAGAGAGAGAGAGAGAGAGAGGGGAAAAAAAAGAGAAAAGACTCTGCGTGTGCCGGGAGGACACGCAGAGTGTTACAGTTCTCTCGGTTCGGGAGCATGGGCTGTAGCGCAGCACGGTGGTGGACTTCCTCGAGAGGGAGACACGCAGAGCGTTTACAGTTCTCCCTCTCTCGGTTCGGGAGCATGAGCTGTAGCGCAGCACGGTGGTGGACTTCCTCGAGAGGGAGACACGCAGAGCGTTTACAGTTCTCCCTCTCTCGGTTCGGGAGCATGAGCTGTAGCGCAGCACGGTGGTGGACTTCCTCGAGAGGGAGACACGCAGAGCGTTTACAGTTCTCCCTCTCTCGGTTCGGGAGCATGAGCTGTAGCGCAGCACGGTGGTGGACTTCCTCGAGAGGGAGACACGCAGAGCGTTTACAGTTCTCTCGCTCTCGCTCGGCGGGCATCTAGAGGGGGCGGGTGTTATTATGCAAATACGCTTACGCACCATATGACGTCCCATATAGGCTAATTTTCAGATGACTCACTTGAGGGAGGGACATTATTGTGAGGGGAGAATTGGAAGAATGCGCCAAATCGAGAATTAGAGACATAGATCCTATTACTATAAGTCCACATAGCTAGAAAATAACCCTAAACACTGGAAAAGGTCATTTATAAGATAGTTCCCCTTTAATATAAAACCATATAGTCACATTTTAGAATACAATTGAATAGAATTTTAGAATACAACTAGAAACACTGTCCTGGCCTGCTTCTAAGTTCAGTGGCCTGACATTTTTTTTTTTTTTTTTTAATTATATATATAAATCATCTCGCGTCCCTCCCGTGGCTGCTCGCGGCCCACCTTTGGGTCGCGACCCCGACTTTGGGAACCACTGCCCTATTGCACCCCATGCAATTCGGGTTCCGCGCCCATCATTCAACAGAATCAGCTAACTGTATGTTCTTAGAAAAAGTGAAATACTCACTGGACACACATTACTGTGTTGGTGCCGTCTTCATTGATCTGAAGCGGGCATTTTATACTGTCAACTAGGGGTGGACGGTATAAACGGTATACGGTATAAACGGTATGAATTTGCTCTACGGTATGGATTTTGCCTATACCGTGTAACCGGTAGTGCAGCTCTAAAATAGCAATGACGTCATGTAACCACTGCGCGACTATTTCACTCGCATTTGCCCCTAAAAATAGATAGAATTAGTCATAGATAATAGATATGTGCGAACTGGAAAAAGTTATTTAGGAGGCTTCGCGCAGTGGGCGTGCCAGCCCCTCCCGCACGCATGTAAACACGTAGTCTAGTGGGACGGGACGTCTCCCTGAGCTAACGTTAGCTTAGCTACCGTTACAAAATGACCCAGTCAACTATTCACTTTTAGTTTAATACATGATGAGGCATTGTCTAACCGAACGGTATCTAGTCGGCCAGCTACCGATAGCTCCTGACATCAACAAACGCTCCATCAAGTCTAGTAGAGTAGACGTGTATGATAGCTCCGTTAGCCGTTAGCTCACGTTAACGCAAGTAAGTTCACCGTTCAAAACGAAATGTCCCATTGAACTAAATAATTCACTGAGGCGTTGTATTAACGTTATATATCCGGCTAGCAGTAGCTACAGATAGCTCCTGATATCAATGTCTTATAACACTGATTCGATGCGTATTCGAGCTGAGGGCTTGATGAGCACAGTTAAGTAACGTTATGCCAATAGGGTCCAGGTGCAGCGCCGGAGAATCCTGGCCGTAGCTCTGCTCGAGGCTACTCGAGTAGCTGGAGGCTACTAGAGTACACACAGACAGTGGAGCTTGTTGCGTGGTGGCGATGTCTCGCAGATAATACAAGTACAAGTCTAATTATATAATATATATATTTTATAAAAATATATATATATATATATATATATATATATATATATATATATATATATATATATATATATAAAATAAAAATAAAAATTTTATCAAAAACGATGATACCGTGATATATACCGTTACCGTCTATGCTTCAAATTATACCGTGATATAAATTTTAGACCATACCGTCCACCCCTACTGTCAACCACCAGGTTCTATTGTCCAAACTTAGACATTTAAATTTCTCTGAAAGAGCTCTATTGTGGATGAAATCATATCTATCCAGTAGAAAGCAATGTGTTTGTGTTGATGGTGTCAAATCTCCCTACCTCGACTGTTATACAGGCCTTTCACAGGATTCAAGTCTTGGGCCAATACTGTTCTCATTATTTATCAATGACCTACCCGATGCATGCCATAACACCAATGTCCAAATGTATGCTGACGACTGTGTAATCTTTACATCTGCAAAATCAATACAAGATGCCTCTGCAACTCTGACATCTGCAATGACCCATGTTCAAAACTGGCTAACAAAATCATGTCTTTCACTTGACACCAAGAAAACAGTGTGTATGATGTTCACAAAGTCACCAGTAGAGGTCACTCACTCTAATGTGTTTCTGGGAGAGGCGGAGCTGGACATTGTAAAGGAGTTCAAGTATCTTGGGGTCACATTGGACTCTACATTGACCTTCAAAAGTCACGTAAAGAAAGTAACAAACACAGTCAAGTTTAACATAGAAAACTTCAGGCAGATCAGGCCCTGCCTACCAGTTAATGCTGCAAGGATGTTTATGCATTCAATGATTCTATCACACATCGAGTACTGTTTTATTAACTGGTCTCTTTCATATGTCACTACTCTTACACCAATAGAATTACTTTTAATTGTTTTTAAATATACTTCCTTCATGTACAAGGTTCTGCATGGACTTGCCCCTCCCCCATTGAATGAGTTCATCCAACAAAAAGGAGACACTGGCATTACCACCAGGGCCATCAGTAGAGGGGACTGTAAGGTGCCTTTTCGGTATACTACCTTTGCAAAAACTGTGTTCTCTGTTATATGCCGTATTTGCTATCGCGTTCCGCTCTGAGCCGTATGAGATATTCTATCTCCTATGATACCTAATGTATCTCCCCACGAACAAAAAAATACATGCACCACACCTGTATGGGGCTCCGCCCCCATGGTGGCACCGCCCATATAGCAGTGACGGTAGTCACCACACACCCTTCCTCTATTTTCGTCCCAGCGTACTCGGATGCGTGCACCGTACGATAACTAGTAGGATGAAAAGATCAGAGTCATAATGTTGGAAGCTTACCGGAGGTTGCTGGCCCCTGGCATCTTCGACGCATGTTTTCGGCGACACGACGGGCCTGTGTTGATGTTCCTCGTTTGATGACAGCACATCCCCTGTATTTGCAAATCTGGTATGTCATAAATGTATAGATGTAGCAGTACTGACTATCTGTATGTCATGTATGTCATATATGTCTATATGAATTGAAAATGGGGGACCCTGATGGAAACAAGACAAACGTCTTTCTCAGGTCTGCATCCCCTTAACAATTGTATGTATTGAGCCGTACTGTATTGTACCCATTCTGCAATCTGTTAAATAAAGTTTTCATTCATTCATTCATTCATCGAGGTTCAGCTGTACAAGGCTGGCTGTCGGGCCAGCTTGTACTCAGGTAGGCCCTGTGTCTTCAGGCATGGGTATTAGTGTTAGTAATGCTGGTTTGTTTTGTTAACACAACCATGTTGTGTGTTGGCGCCGGGGGCAGGATGGTTTGGTGAACGTTCTCTGCAGGGAACGGTTTCCAAGCTGTCTTGGGCGTGCTGCTAAAACATCTAAAGCTATGCTACATGCTATCGCTAATGCCGCATGCTATTACTACTGCTAATTGCTATGCTGTTTTAATGTCTCCGCCGTGAGATGTTGTCACTCTCCCTCCTCTTGCCCGGTTCATCAATGAAGGTCAGTCGGTAGCTGTTGTGGTTTTTTTTGCTGAGTTCTATTTACCTTTTTCGGGTAAATGGGTTGACAACAGGGTAGGTCGTGGCTAGGTTTCCTAGCCAGGTATTTTACCTTGTGTTCCGGCGGGGTTTGTTGAACGGTGTTCCCATCTGGGTTGGCGTCGGGTAGTGGGGCTATGGGTCCAGCCGACATGGTAAACATGTTGCGTGTCTGTGCACAGGCAATTGTTGTCTTGGGTCCCACATCGCCTGGCGCTAGGCTGCAGTAGTATAAGGGCAGGGCCGCCTGGGAGAAATGTGAGGCCCTGTGCGTTTTTAGACGCGAGGCCCCCCACCTCCTGGGGCAGCCCTGTGTAGGGGGCTATTGTTTCGTTTTGTCACTCTGCTGTGAGAAGGTCTGTCTTGCTACAGTTTTCTCTCCTCTCAAACCATTCATACTGACGGTCAATCGGTATACTGGGGGAGTAGTGCGGGGGGGGCTTTGTTTACCTTTTTTGGTAAATGGGCTAAACTAGGGCTGGTTGGTCTGTCTCCCCTTAAACTTTGTGTGTATGGGTTTGCTCATTCTACAGTTTTTTTGTGGTTTAGCTCTTTTATTCATTTAACCCTTTCATGGTGCACACCACAGTGGAGGGTGCTGTTTGCAATCACCACTGGTGCTCCATGTTAACATCAGTCCTTTGTTTTTTGATATATTGAAACAATGCCCCGCCCGGCCGACACCATGGGTGGGTCGGCCTGGCGAGTGGCTGGTGGGCTGTTAAGGCTTGTACCGCCACGGTATGGAATTGGCAACCATTAGAACTGTGTTCGAATTGCTGTTTTTTTTCTATTCGAAAAATTGTGTCTGGTGGAGGGGCCTTGAGGGCCAGCCGACGTCGACACATCGCGCGAGGTTGTTGATGTTATTAGCTTTGACCCAGCCGCAAGCTATAACCGCTCAGGGTTCCCCTCTCCGCAGGGGATTTTGGTCTTCTGCTGGAGCGCGGGCGGTATTGTCCTAGGCCCTACACCGCCTCACACCGCGCAGCCAGAAGAAGAGAGAGCACGGCCTCGTCAGCGGCGATGACGGGGCCCTCGACAGGCGGCCATGTTTTTCCCCCGCCAGAGGTATCCTGGGCGTCGATTCGACAGGTGTCCACAAGGCCGACAGCCTTGGCGGCCGAGGGATCGGCCATGTAGGATGGGTTCGGCTTGAACAAACAAGCCGCCACTGTCCTGTCGCGAGCAGCCCGCTCTCCGATCGCTCCCTTCCCCAACACCAGCGGAAGAAGTGGGCTCTGATTGTTTCCTTTGGCTGCGGGCCGCGTGCCTTCGTTGATGCGCTGGCGGCCCCCCTTTTTGCTTCTCATGGGGACAGGGGCTGACACCCAGTTTATGGCTGAGCCTGGGTCTGTCCGTGAGAATGTTGTGCTGTCAAGCGGCTCCCACACCTTGATCTGTGTTGGTTGAGCCTGGTGTTACGTCTGTCAACTTAAGTGTTGTCAGCAGGGGGGCTCGAAACCTTTTGAGGCACACAGTGCGGGCTTCCCCGGACTCGCCTTCGCCAGGCCTGGTATCATGTTGGTGCCTCCCACTCCTGGAATATTGGCAAGTGGTCGCAGCTCACGTGATTTGGGGTGGTAGTAATATCACTGCAGGGCTACGGTGTGTAGGAACCCATGGGGGCCTTACACCTTGCATGTCCGGCTGCAGAACAACTCCTTCAGCATGTTCTGGAGGGGTGTTCAGTGGGGGGGCTTTTTTCATCGGAAGCCCCCCGTATCAGACCGGCCCTTTCTGTCGGGGTTCCCCCTTGGGTGCGATTGCCTCGTGGGTGGTGCCAGGGTCAGGTGTTCCGACACGGGACGCGCTCCTCGCACGGTTCCAGGTTTGGCTACGCACAGCGGGGGGACCGGGCCAACTATCTACGGTTCCTAGCGGACCTGCGCCACGTGACGGCGGGTGCGTTGGGAGTGTCGTCACATATGACTACGGCAGTATCATATGTCGAGGTGGATGGAGAGAACGCTGAGGCGGGGACTTGTGTTTACACAACCCCACCCGTTTTCAGGTTTGGTACAGGCCCTATTGTCGGGGTCTCCAGCTGTGACAGCTCTGGTCAACGAGATCCAATCTCTGTGGACGAAGCAAGCCATCGTCGTGGCGTTCTCCTCCCAGTGTTCTCTGCCCGAGAAGTCGGGAGGGAGGGGTGTAAGACCCAGGCTGGACCTGTCCCATGGGAAGGTTCAGCATTTTTTGGATCGTCTCCTACCTGTTGAACACTGTCAGGTGGGGGTCTGGTTCTCCTCCATAGACCTGTAGGATGCGTATGCGCATCCCCGATCTTCCATCCTAGGGCTTACCTACGCTTCCTTTGCAGGGTCTGGACATGGCCAGGCGGGTCTGGGACCGATGCCGTGCCGCCAGGGATTCTTCCCCATACATCTGTTAGGTCAGTTGTTGGGACGGGTACGTTGAGGGGCGCAGGTTCTTGATCCTGATGGTGTTACCACTGTCGCGCTTACGCGGGCAGATGGCGTATGTTCCAAGTGTGGTGTAAGGCGGGGGTCCGGGTCTCCTGCCCCCTGGATGCTGTCCTTAGTTACCTCCAGTCTCTCCTTGATAGACTGTCGGCTTCGACGGTGAGGGTATATGCAGCAGCTATATCCTCCTATCATGAGGGGTTTGAGGGGATGTCTTGTTCAGCCACCCTCTTGTGAAGCGTTTCCTGCTTGGCGCTCGACGCGTTAAGCCGGTGCAACGCTCCTTGGCTCCGACTTGGGATCTTCAATTGGTCCTCGGTCGGTTGTCCTTGGCCCCGTTTGAGCCGCTCGAGCAGGCGCCGTTGGGACAGCTGTCCTTCAGGACCGCGTTCCTTCTGGCTGTCACTTCCGCTAAACGCGTAGGTGAGCTCTGTGCTCTCTCGGTACGTCCAGAGTGCCTGTCTTTTCGGACCGATTGCGGTGTCACTCTGCGACCTGATCCTGCTTTCGTGCCTAAGAATATCCGGAGTTCCTTCCGCTCCCGGGATATTGTGGTTCAGGCGTTTCGTCTAACTAGTGAGTTAGATGCGGGCCTTCACCTGTCATGTCCAGTCCGTGCTTGGGGATTTACCTCAGCCGTACTCAGGATTTCAGGGTTACCGACCAGCTTTTTGTCTGTTACGGTGGGGCTCGTGCTGGTAAGGCACTGTCGGAGCAGCGCCTGTCCCATTGGTTGTGCGAGGGTGTTACCCTCTGCTACACGTTGGCTGGGCAGGATCCCCCTGGGGGCGTCAGGGCGCACTCCACTCGTGGGGTGGCTGCCTCTGCCGCTCTCCTGGGTGGGGCCTCGGTGGAGGCCATCTGTGCTGCAGCTTCATGGTCCTCCCCGGGCTCCTTTGTAAGGTTTTTCCTCATGGACATGACCGGGGGTTCTGTCTCCCAGGCGGTTCTGGGGTCTGTGGCCTTTCCTGCTTCCCGTCCTTTGGTCGGGTAGCAGGAGTGTATGGGTATGGGCCACAGTGTGTTGAGTCACACGTGGTTCCGCCTGTACGGTGTGTTCAAGGGGTTCTAGTTTCCCTCTTGTTCGCATTCAGGTGGAGTTGACTGCGCCCCCCCTTCATTAGGGAGGATGGGGTGACAGGGCTCCCCGCACCCCTTGATGTGGGCTTACGGGTCCTCAGGGGGTACATTTGTCGGGCTTCGCGTCCGCTCTTCCCCATATCTCATACGGCTCAGAGCGGAACGCGATAGCAAATACGGCATATAACGAACGGTAGGTTATGTAGATAACCTAGTTATATTAGTATTGGCTGAGCGTTCCGCTCTGCGCGGCCCTGAGTTCCCTCTTGAGGAATCTTTTCCTGGGACGGGTTTTTGGCGAGGAAGGGTGTGTGGTGACTACCGTCACTGCTATATGGGCGGTGCCACCATGGGGGCAAAGCCCCATACAGGTGTGGTGCATGTATTTTTTTGTTCGTGGGGAGATACATTAGGTATCATAGGAGATAGAATATCTCATACGGCTCAGAGCGGAACGCTCAGCCAATACTAATATAACTAGGTTATCTACATAACCTACCGTTAAAGGTGGTAACTACTGGAATAACCTACCAGTTGCGATTAGAGAGTGCCCCACATACTCCATGTTCAAGAGTCAGACCCATCTTAAACTGCATCTCAAGGCAAACCAGAACTGTGATCATTTTTAATCAAATTTAGTAATGTAACTTGTTTTATTGTTGTTTTTATCATTGATTGTCACAATGCTTTTACCTTAAGCAGGCTATTTATTTATTGAAAGAGTTTTTTATGTCTCCTGTTTAGGGACTACAGGTGTAAATTAGCTCTTGCTACAACCCTGCATGTCTACATTTTGTATTCTGTACTTGATGTTCATTGACGTGTGTTGTCCCTACCAAATAAACAATCAAATCAAATAATAGATAAATATAAAGTGTGTTAAAGTGAGTGGTAAGGTGAGTGTTTGTTTAAAGTGAGTGTGTATATGTGGATGTGTGTGCAGTGTGTGTAGATCAGGGGTCGCCAACCCGCGGCTCTTTGCCCGTCAATGTGCATCCATTAAATGTTTATTATTTCTTTTAATCTTTTTTTTTATATAATATCATTCATTCCATAAGAACGTAGAATAAACATGTACTGAGTTTTTTTTTTTTAAATGCCCCATTTGCATGTTCTTGGTATCTGATTCTATGGACATCTATGGATCTCAGGGAATGTATTCCCAGTGTCAGAAATATTGTCTTTTACTAGGCTTGAGTAAATTGTAATGAACCAAAGGAGAATTATATATATTTTTTTTTAATCTTTGACAGTTTGACTGTGAATAACGCCATGCAAAAATTTACCAGACCTGAAAAATCTAAGCAACTGTAAGCAACTGTAAGATCCTGATCAAACTGGCCAGTATCATGTCTTCGTCTGTTTGGCCCTCCATCCAATTCCTCTGCGTTGTGTACTTTTAATGGTCCTGACGTCTCCGATACTGGCAGATAAGATCCTTATCTCCCCCGTTAGTGCAATCCATAAACCATACTAATTCTCCACCGCCGTAAGAATTCGACACTCCGACACCGTGAGATACCTTATGAGGAAAAGCGTTGTTTTATTGCTATAAACAGAACCTCATAATCGGATGTTATCAAATTGTATCGTCCTTGGAGAGTCTATTCTAATGATCTTTCGGTGTGTTCGTCTATCGTCCTGTTGTTATTCAGTCCAATAGTGGTCAGGCCTTTTCTTTAGCCGAGACCATCCTCGTGGTAGCCGAAGCTACTGGTGATGTGGCATTCCCCCCCCCCCCCCCCTCTCTCTCAATGAGAGGAGAGAGTGTCTGTGTGATCTCAGTCCTACTCGCTCTTGGTCAGATTCTAGTCTGAGTCAGATTCTAGTCTGCCTTACACCCGGAAACACCGTTCGACTCATAGATGTTCGTCGTCGCAGCGACGGCCCCGCCTTCTGGTTGTCATGCGACGTCAACTGTCATGACAACTGCTAAATAACCTTTAACACCATTAAACTTTCATTAAGATGAACCTCTCTCCCTCCTGCTCTGGGAGACACCCTCTTATCTCAGATGTTCTTAAAAGGAATGTCAACAAACATTCTCTCGCTGGCAGTGTGCCTCACAACAATCACCCTGCTCTACTGAACCACCGTCTCCTGCTTCCACCGTCCGCATGCACTTCGACCTCTCTGACCCGGCACCGTTTTAGCTGTGGTCACTCCCCCCAATCTATACATCACATACATTGAAAAAGCACCCCAAATCCTTCATTCCCCCCTTTGATTCTTAATCAACCTTCAGAATCAACAGACTACTTGGTTTTTCAATTAATTATACACAAAAATAGACTCATAACAATGAGGGCCCCGCCGTCTGCTGTTTTTCCTTTTGTTTTCCATTACCCGCATCACACCCAAACCAGAAAGGATAAACAACGGTCATGGAGGAGAGAGAGAGAGAGACAGAGAAAAACACAGATTGCAACTTTTCAAACGACACACCTAAACCCTTCGGCCCCCCTATTAGGTACCCCACGTCCAAATCAGAGCGCTCCCTTCCCTCTTACAGTACACCTCCCATCTTGGGCCGGTCCCGTCTTCTAGGGCAAGGGCCCCTTTCAGTGACGGCTCCTTTCCTGAGCTGGTCCCCCTCCCAGGGCGCGGTCCCCTAGGCAAAAATGTCTCCCCTGGTCTGCTACTGCTCAGTGTCTCTGGCTGTCCTCTCCACATCTGCTCCTCCACCGCCGCCGTCTCCTCCCTCTCGTTGTGGATCATCTGTGTACCAGGCTGCGGTGCCTAGCCCCTGCTGCTTCCTCCTCCTCCAGTCTGTCTCCTGGTCATCTCCATCGCTGTCGGTGTCATTCCCCCCTTGAAAGCAGAAACACAACACCGGCAGTCGTCTGTACATTCAACTTCTTTTGTTTTGCTATTAGTCTACCACCTTCTCCACACCTATTATCCATCTTACAGGGCGGTTCCCTGTTTGTTGTCTTCCGGCGTGACACTTGCAGTTTCCGATACCCACTCCGCGCAACTCTTCATCCCAGTTTGACCCCCAGCGCGCGCCAGTTCTTCTGGTGACGTGTCTTCTGAAGACCCTGCCTATCTATTAGGTGTGAGAAGGCCCCACTGGACTTCCCTCTTTATTCCATAATTAACCCATTCAAATAACTGCACCATCTTTCTGTGCAATTCTTATTTAATCCTTTGTATAATTAAACTCTATCTAATATTATTATTATAATAATAATCCACTCTCTGTGCTAAATATTCCCCTATGGGTAATGAAAACTCCCCAGCACTACCCCCCCTCCGCCACTAGGTGGCGACCTACTCCTCCTCGATGGTGTTTTAGTTGACGTGTCACTTCCTGATTCTAAACCCCTCGTGGCTCTGCGGCCTTTTTGACTCGGTGCAAATGGCTACTCTCTCAACGAACGAACGCTGCCCTTCCTTCCAAGGCCTAAAAACACAGCTGTTTTTCCTCTCTTTGCTATCCATTATCAGGGGACGCTTTCTCAGACTAATACTCTTGCCTGATCGGACATAATACACACTGGTACAATCTCCTTTCGACTTTCCTTCTGTTATGAAAACAGTCCCGCCATCAACAATTTTTCGATCTGATTCAAGCGCCCCCCCCCCTTTCCTCATCTCGCATTACCCTCCTTAAACCAAAACTGTGCAGCCTGCCTCGTTTGCTTTTCATTCTCTGTAGATACCCTCGATTTTCACCATGGCTCTCTGCTCATATTATTACAGCTGGCTTCTCTGTCGCTACTTATTTACGGATGCACTATCTTCGTTCGTTTTTATTTGGCTTAAAAGATCAAAACAACCATGTGTGCACAGTGAACTCGCATCTTTCTCCGGCGCGCTGTTTCTCCTACAGCGCTGGTCCGCCTCATGACCGCTCGACTCGACGCTCTCTCCCAGGGCTGGCCGGCCTTGCTTCGATCATGATTCTCCCACACATTGATGACTGTTGTCCACTGTCGCCCCATTATTGAAAAAGTCTTTATCCGTTGTTCTTATCTCTTGCAAATCCGGCTGTCATCAACAACCAACTGTTCCCGTTGTTTTAATCTCTTGCAAATCCGGGTCACGGCACCAACTGTAAGATCCTGATCAAACTGGCCAGTATCACGTCTTCGTCTGTTTGGCCCTCCATCCAATTCCTCTGCGTTGTGTACTTTTAATGGTCCTGACGTCTCCGATACTGGCATATAAGATCCTTATCTCCCCCGTTAGTGCAATCCATAAACCATACTAATTCTCCACCGCCGTAAGAATTCGACACTCCGACACCGTGAGATACCTTATGAGGAAAAGCGTTGTTTTATTGCTATAAACAGAACCTCATAATCAGATGTTATCAGATGTTATCAAATTGTATCGTCCTTGGAGAGTCTATTCTAATGATCTTTCGGTGTGTTCGTCTATCGTCCTGTTGTTATTCAGTCCAATAGTGGTCAGGCCTTTTCTTTAGCCGAGACCATCCTCGTGGTAGCCGAAGCTACTGGTGATGTGGCATTCCCCCCCCCCCCCCCCCCCCCCTCTCTCTCAATGAGAGGAGAGAGTGTCTGTGTGATCTCAGTCCTACTCGCTCTTGGTCAGATTCTAGTCTGAGTCAGATTCTAGTCTGCCTTACACCCGGAAACACCGTTCGACTCATAGATGTTCGTCGTCGCAACGATGGCCCCGCCTTCTGGTTGTCATGCGACGTCAACTGTCATGACAACTGCTAAATAACCTTTAACACCATTAAACTTTCATTAAGATGAACCTCTCTCCCTCCTGCTCTGGGAGACACCCTCTTATCTCAGATGTTCTTAAAAGGAATGTCAACAAACATTCTCTCGCTGGCAGTGTGCCTCACAACAATCACCCTGCTCTACTGAACCACCGTCTCCTGCTTCCACCGTCCGCATGCACTTCGACCTCTCTGACCCGGCACCGTTTTAGCTGTGGTCACTCCCCCCAATCTATACATCACATACATTGAAAAAGCACCCCAAATCCTTCACAACTGAATAAAGGGAAGATGATTAAACAGAAGGTTTTGTACATACAGTACTGAATTCTGCCATCCAGACACATGCAATTTGAAATATGATTATAGAATATAGAATATCAGGCCTATAAATTACCTTATTATGGCCAAGTCGCACATCTATGGATTGGGACAAATCTCTCCTTTCCAATGGCAGAGTTCAATCTGGATTTAGTATCACAAGGCGTGATTCACAAACCGTGAATGAAATATACTACAGTTACTTTTCTTTTTCTTTTTTTTTGCTTTCATGCTGTATTCTGAAGATTTGCAGTAGTGCATATGAAGGAGCTGTTTTTACAGACTGAACAAAGTGATAATAAAACGTTATATTGATCTCCTCTCACAGGACGGCCGTGTGTTCATCTGGACGTGTGACGACCCTGCAGGAAACACCTGGACGGCTAAGCTGCTCCATAAGTTTAACGATGTTGTCTGGCACGTCAGCTGGTCCATCACCGGAAATATACTGGCTGTGTCGGGCGGGGATAACAAGGTGGAGTGTGTACACCACACGCACACATACAGTTTCAAAGGCTTACACTCGCATGCATAATGGTGACTGTCTGGTTTCGGTTCCTGTTTTGTCTGGTGAGAACAGTGTGGTGGGGACATGACCTTAAGTCACTAAACATGTATTTCAACTGAACTCACTGTATTATAAGCTTTCTATGGCAGCACAGTCTAGGTTAACACTACAACTGTTTTTTGTTGTTGTTTCCCCAGACTGGCTAGAGGCTAATGTGTGGTTGTTGTGTTCTGCAGGTGACCCTGTGGAAGGAGTCGTTGGATGGACAGTGGGCGTGTATCAGTGACGTCAGCAAGGGCCAGGGTGCCGTGTCCTCCATCGCAGACACGCAGACCAACGAGCAGTGACACAGAATGAACAGTGACATGCATATATACCTGACCTCTGACCCTTAATGCTGACCCATGACTCCGATCCAGAGGTATGGTGTGTTCAAGATCACATGGGACGTAGGAATTGTGAAGAAATGAAAATGTCACGAATATTGAATTTCTGTCTTGCTCACCGAGTTGACCCGTGCTCTAAATCAATGTGTTTTGATATCGGAATTAGAAATGAAGGTGATATGTGTGTTTTTTTACATCAAACACCTGGCTTGGCCTGACGGGAACATTGATCAGGAACATTGATCTGATATTATTTCTTCACAGCTCCAACTCTAACATAAATGCACATATAGCTTAACTTATTTCCCAGGTTCCAACACCAACAGTCCCAGTCGCCTTCCCTAGCCTTGATTCCTGCTGTCAAAACGATCGTAGTAAAGAAGGTTTCTGTCCCCCAAGACCCCCCAAACCAGGGTGTAGATAGTTTGGCCAGCTTGTACTCTGGTAGCCATGTTGGCCGTATTATGTGGCAGTTTTCTTCTGAACATTGCCTTGGTGAGATACTTATTCTAAAATGACTCCGTTAAGGCAGTGAAGCAGTAGAAGAGAGGTAACATGGCCACTGAAAACTGCAGTGGGCCAAACTCTTTCAATCAACTGTCGGCTCCCAACCCCAGTCCTCAAGGCCCCCCTAGTCCCTCCAACGTTCCCCGTCCCAAACCCCCCTAGAACAGGACCCATTATGTTTGGAGTCCCAGAACATTCCACATCCACCTGTGGAGTGTCCTACCAGCACCTATCACTCCTCTGCTCTCTGTGTACCTCAGCCTCTGATGTACACCTGGCCTGGTGCTTCTTAGTCAGTGGAAGACTGTTGCCTTTTCCAGACTTGAGTAATTTGTGCCGCTCGACACAGTCACTTACCGGCTAATGATGAACTCTACATAGACAGGTTTTTGTCATGTTTCAAGTAATTTTTTTCTTTCAAATTAATTATGTTTTTCATGTGATGTAATTAAAAAAAGCGTTGATTAAAAAAAGAAAAGTCTCCAATATTCTTTAATAGCATTGATGGTTCTAAAGTAATTGTCTAAAGTAACAATTTGTTCCTCACATTTTACCCATTCACACACCGACGGCAGAGGCAACCATGCAAGGTGCCAACCTGCTCATCGGGAGCAATTAGGGGTTAAGTGTCTTGCTCAAGGACACTTCGACATGTTTCCCGGGAGGAGCGGGAATCAAACTGGGAACCTCCAGATTACCAGACGACTGCTCTACCCCCCCCCCCCCGAGTCACTGTCGTATTACAGAGTACCAATCTTTTTACTAAATACTATTCAAAGGGACAGTTAACATTTTTAGTGGCCTGATATGTGATAAACTGGAAGGTATTCAGTCCATGCAACAAGCAGTTCCACAGGTATATTATTTGTTTTAGCAGTACTCGAAGCAGAATGTGAGCATTTGTCAGCAATGCTAGGGAAAGTAGCTAAAGATGTACTTCATGCACCCATTGACTTCCACTAACTTCCCAATGCACCCATTGACATCCCAAAACACTAGGGTAAGTGCCTTTTATCGTCCTTTTATAAAAGGACTTCCAGTTTGTGGCAAATCAGGTAGGCTGCTTAAAATGTTGACTGTTCCTTTAAGAAACAAAGTAGACATACAGGATCACTAGTGTTTACATGTTATTACTAGTAGTTTGCCTGAACCGTGAGGAGCAGCCATGTATTAAATAATTATTACACATTGAATATCCCTCAGGGCCTCATGAGCTGTTCCCATGGAGCAGAGCAATATGCAAACATCTCTGAGATACAGAGTAACTGTCTCAGCCTCCAGTTCCTCAAATATGGTACAGGGAGAAGCAGTCCAGCCACGGAAGACATGATATTCTGTAAGAGTCACATTACTTTGTTTTTATATTGCTCTGCTTGATTGCTCTGCTTGATATAGAAATACAAAATGTCAATTGTATTTTTTTGGCTTGTATTTTATTATTGTATTTTCGTTTTATTATATATTCTTCCTGTCATTAGTTGTTTTCTCTATACCAGAAATCGTATGGCACGGTTGCCTGCTTCGGTGTTTATGTAGATCTGCTTGTGTGTGTTTGTTTGGGGGGGGGGGGGGGGGGATTTTATATTTTATCTTTATATAATATCAGTGTAATTTTGCTTTCTGGTGAATGCCACATGCAAGCCCCTAGAGCAGGGCTATTCAACTAAATTGTTCAGGGGGCCACATTGTCAGAAACCCAAGGGGCCGGACTGCCACGGCGCCTCCCCGTGCTATGAATATATGTACACTTGACACAACACGCAACCACATTTTCACAACTTTTATTTAACTACATTGCAAAAGTATTATACTTTTCAAAAAAAGTGCTTTATTTATGTACCACATCTGCAACATCTCCTGCAGAAAGTGCTTCATTTATGACTGCAACAACTGCAACATCTCCTCTTCAACATTTCAATATAAAAATTAAATAAAAAACAAACAAGTGCATGATGTGCATCTGAACATTCTAACATCAACACTTGAACAAAAAAACACATTTATAGTGCAGCTGAGCTTATGAAAAAGTGCTTCATGTCTGTGCAACAACAGCAAATCACAGCATCTTATTAGCACTTATTGTCCACTCTTAACTCTCAAACATCAGGGGGGTGGGGGGCAGACAGGCCTAGCCTACATACACACATCCAATGAGAGCGATTGCACTTCTTTGACTGGGCAATGGCATAGAAAGAGGGTTCATAGGAAGTGAGGGCTACCCGCAAACAGTGATGCAAATGCTCATTTGTCAAGGAGGCACATTGCTTGTTTTAATGGCATTCATGTGAGAGAAACTGGATTCACAGGTGTATGTTGAGCCAAACATTGTTAGCACAGATATTGCCAGCGTTTTTATTTTGGGGAATGTCTTGACATGAATACACTTTATCCAAAATGTTGTGGTGGATTCATTTTCAAGTGCCTGCTTCAGAGCAGATGATGCTTGCATGTCAATTATTTCAAGTTGCAGGAGACCTTCACCAATGTGAAGTAATGCAAGGAACTCTTGTCCTTTTGTGGAAATAGCAGCTACATTGGCAAATGGGTTGCTCACAAAATGCATCAATTCTCTGGACATGTCAAATTCATCAAATCGACTTGCAAAGTTTTCCCTCAATTTATCAATGAAATTGTCATTAATTGAGTGACGTTTGGCTCAATTGTGCGTGTTAACGTTGACATGAAAAGAAAAAAGTAAAAAAAAAAATGTATTATCGTGTAATCTTTGGCGGGCCGGTCAGAATCATCCCGCGGGCCGGATCTGGCCCGCGGGCCCCAGTTGAATAGCCCTTCCCTAGAGGGTTTTTAGGCAATTCTCCTACACATCCCTTGTGGATTATATTGTATTATATATGTAATTGTTTTTATATGTGTAAATAAACAAACAAACAAATGTGAGTAGGTGTGGACAGGCGGAGGCTCACATTTTTTTTACTTGCAATATATATTTCTGTGCCATGCAAGGAACTTATGACAGGGCAGGGCACGGCCATATTTTGTGTGTCCACAGGAAAGAGTCAGAAAGGACTGCCACCGCGCCTGGTGGTGATCGTCAGACGAGTTCTGAGGCTTCCGTTCTCTTTGAGGTTAGGATGCTGTTCTGCTTGCTGCAACAAGTCTATCTTTCACAGTGGCTTTCAACTGCTCGTAGAGTGAAGACTACTATCAAACAATTTTTGTAATTTTATCTTTGTCACTAGGCAGGTAAGTTACAAACCAATTTATTATAAATTAAACGAATAAGAGGGAAAACTGTACATACAGGTTGTTCTTGTAGACTGATTTGAAAATGTCAAATGTGTTTTTTATTGTTTTCTTGACCTATCAACTCGAAATACAGGTGTTTTAAATGTAAAAGTCTTTACAGCTATAAAATACACTGTCTTTCATTGAGTTACCCTTTAGTTTACGTTTGAACCTATACAGTGTGTCTTTCATTGAGTTACCCTTTTGTTTATACTTGAACCTTCACAGTCTATTTTCTAGACTGGACTGGAGCACAATAGATTCAGATATTTTAATAGCTGCTTCTTAGGGCAACATCCATCCACTCTTTAACTTTAAATATTCTACCTTCCGTTTGGACTTGACTGAAAATAGTCTCCTACAACATCAGGAGATTCCGTTTTTAGCTGTGTGGAGAGAGTTGTATAGCCAGTAGAAATGGTTTTATGTATTTCAGTGGATATAGGGGAGGGGTTATAGATAGAGAGAACTTTATTGATTTTAAATTTGAAGTGTATTTATTGAAAGGATAAACTCCTTGAGATTAACCATCTTGTTTTCGAGGGTGATGATAATGAGTAATACATATGTCTTATATGTCAAATGTCTTGATGAATTTAAAATGGAGGACCCTTATGTAAACAAGACTAAAGTATTTTTCTGGTCTGCATCCTCTTATCAGTTGTTAGTATTGAGCTGTACTGTATTCTACCCATTCTGCAATCTATACAGTTTTCAATCAATCAATGAACATATATACATATAGAGGCCCACCATTATCAAAAGGATAAAAACACAAGAACGCTTACAGCTTATTTCCATTGCGGTCCTTCAGATGTCTGTGAGTGTTATACACTGGTGAGTGTATTCCTGGATGTGTGTAGGTGTATGAGTGCATGATACAACATGCACTTGTCAGTGCCTGTGGGTAAAGTGTGGGTGTGCCCACCACGCAGGGGGGAGGAAAACATAGGGAGATGAAATACAGTAAATAATCAATACAATAAGCGACAAATTTAATAAAAGACTAATTAATACAATTCATAATATACCCCTCAAAACCGAATAAAATACCTTAAAATGAAATAAAATCAACTAAGATAAATAAAATATAATTAAACCCAGGTTCTGCTTCTCCTGATCCAGCTCTTGCCTTTCCACAGTGCTGGCCACACATCAGGCTCTACCAAGAGAGATCTGGAGAAATTCACAGTATAATAAGATACTAAACTCCAACCCGCACGTCAGACCAAACCAAAAAAGGTAAACAAAGCGCAATACCAATTGTGGCTCTTTTGCCTAGAGGTCATTGTTTGATGGCATTACAGATTATACCTTTAAACAGATAAACAACCTGCCATAATTAATTAATTATTGGGCTGAACCTGGCAGACAACATGAAGATAGCAGCCTTCAACATCAGGAGACTGGGCTGGTACAAAGTCTCCAACAAATCTGTCCTCCGCTACTTAATCAAGGTAATACTATAGTACTAAGGTAAACACTTGAACAACCCTTAATATATAAACATGTTCTAAGCATGGGTCTGTATATGCTCTCCACTCATATTCACCTGTCCTATCCTCTCCCCTATGCCTCTCATTTCCTCTCCTCTCTTTTCTTCCCCCTCTACCTTTCTCCTGTCATCTCTTCCTCTCATTACCCTGCTATGTCCTGTCCTCTCTCCACTTCACCTCCATGCTGTAGATTTCTTGTGTTTATTCCAGATAATCTGGGCTGGGTTTCATAAAGTTGGCTAATGTTGGCACTAATAATATTTTGTCAGTGGGGCAAAGATGACCACTAGGATCACTAGGCTGCCGCCGACTTTTGGAAACATTTAGATTGTTGTTATGCACATAACAGTTGCATGTGTACACAAGGGCATGCTGCTAACACATAGCTGCCTGCTAGCTACCTAGTGGGGTGTGGCTTTGGAGGCATCCCGATTGGGTTCTGATTGGGAAGGGCGTTGTCGAATTTAAGGATTCTGCCCCTAGAGCTACTTTTATGTAACCATACACCAGTTAAATTATTGTATTGATGTCTTGTTATACTGGGCTGATTTTCCCCAAACCTATAATTTCAGATCATACTCACAGTATATCAAATGGAATAATGATTATCTCAGTTCTAAAGTACAAATCACTCCTGTTCTGTCTGAGACAGTGTTTCATATCGTATGGTGTTGAATGTGCTTCTTTAAAATCGTGTTCCATTCTGTTCCAGATTGTGTCTCGCTACAGTGTGGTGCTGATTCTAGAGGTGGTGGATAAGGAAGGAAGAGCCATGAAAAGGTTCCTTCAGAAACTCAACAACACCAGGTGTCTGTCAAGCATATAGCAGTATTTCCCCTACAATTCATTTTTAAATCTTGGCTTGGCCCATTGCTGAAAATGCACTCCAGTGCTAGGGGGAGGAGGGGGGGACAGCATAATTGAATGGGACAGAGCTGAACATCGTACACCCTAAATGTCCCTGTGGTTGCACTGTGCAGGGCCAACAGACGCCATCCCTACTCAGTGTCCACAAGCTGTCGCCTGGGCCGGAACTCTTACAAGGAGCAGTTTGTCTTCCTCTACAGGTAATGTTACAGGCTGCAGCCAAGATGGCAAATTAACACCAGCCACTAGCCAGATCCTGGTAGACGTTGACTGACAGGTTTGTCTACTCTACCAGCCACTTTGGCTAGGTAACCTTTCAATTCTAAAAATGTGTTTGGCTGGTAAACTACTAGTGAAAGTGGCGAGTGACGTTTAGAATGGATCACCCATGGCTGCCTTGGCTACAGAACATGAAGAAGAGAACAGAATGTACACACATCCCAGTCTGTCTATCAGGTTCTGGAGTACAGTACAGTAGGGGCGACAGTGGCTCAGGGGGTAGAGCAGTCGTCTACAAGACACTTAACCCCTAATTGCTCCCAATGTGCAGGTTGGTACCTGCAAGGCTCTGTGTGTGCCTGCAGTGATGTATTCATTCTACTACCCAAGTGTGTGTGTGTGTGTGTATGTGTGTGTGTGTGTGTGTTTGATTGATTGATTGATTGAAAACTTTATTAACAGATTGTATGTATAACTGGGGTGGAGGGCGTAGAAAAAATCCTTATTGGGGACTGGAACACGGATATGCTACGTAAAGCAGCACCCGTCTTCAAGGCCTTCAGTAGATTTTCTGATCTGCACGGTTTCAGCCAGCTAATCACCCAACCCACAAGGGTGTGTGAATCAACCCAGACTACCATTGACCTCATCCTGACCTCTGACAAGTCCATGATCTCCAATAAAGGGGTGATAGCATGCGGGTTAAGTGATCATTATATGATATTCTGTTCCCGCAAAAAGCCAAAGCAAAAGGCTGGCTGTCACAAAATGGTCACATCTAGAGACCTCAAAACGTACTCTAGCGAGGCCTTTAACCTTGAACTGAAGAGCCTGGACTGGTCAGATGAACTCAATGGTACACTGGTTGAAGAAACCTGGCTTGGCTTCAAAACCAAATTCTCAACAATACTAAACAACATGGCCCCCCTAAGAACCACCAGGGTAAAAAATCGCGCTGAGCCGTGGATGCACACTGAAATACTGACCGCTATGAAAGCCAGAGACAAAAAATGCTCTGAATTTCATAAAAGTCAGTCAAAGCTTACCAAAAGCACGAGCAGTGAACTCCAAGCCCACGTGACTGAACTCAAACTAGAAAGAAACAGACTAAGAAATGACGTAAACTCCATGATAAAAACTGCAAAAAAAAATGTCATCAATGACAAAACTGAGGAAAACAAAAATAAACCACGGGAACTTTGGAAATTACTCAATAATCAACTAGGCTGCAGTAAAAAACTTAAAGCCAGGTTCTCAAACATAAACATAAAGACGGACAACACGCTCATCACAGACAAACTGGATGTAGCCAATTACTTAAACACTTTCTTCACAAACATAGCCACAACACTGGTAAACAAACTACCCTCCCACTCAGGGCAGTATGGGGTAGAACACATAGTAGCATACTACAAGAACCTAGGCGTCCACAAAGACGATTTCAAACTGGAAATGGTAACTACAGATGAGGTACTCAATAAACTGAGCGCCCTCCAACCGAACAAGGCCACTGGCCATGACAACATCCCCTCCAAATTCCTCAGAGACTCAGCAGCCGCCATCACCCCAGTCATCACACACATAATAAACCTCTCCATAAAACAGGGACACGTCCCCAAGGACTTCAAAATAGCGAGAGTAACACCCCTGCACAAAAAGGGCAGCAAATTAGACCCAGGCAACTACCGCCCTGTTTCTATCCTTACATCCATCTCGAAAGTCATGGAAAAAATAGTATACGAACAGGTCGAAAAGTACCTTACGGATAAAAATCTAATCTACGAATTCCAATCTGGCTTCAGAACATCCCACTCCACTGACACATGCCTTCTCTATTTGAACGACCACATCAAGCAAGAGGTGGACGCGGGCAAATACTGCGGCATGGTCATGCTAGACCTACAAAAGGCCTTCGACACTGTCAATCACACCATTCTGATTGACAAGCTAAAAGCAATTGGTTTTGATAGTTTATCAGTGAGCTGGATACAATCCTACCTGAAGGGGAGAGAACAGATGGTGGAGGTAAACGGTACCCTATCCCCCCCCCTCACAGTGAACTGTGGTGTTCCACAAGGAAGCATACTAGGACCACTACTGTTCCTAATTTATGCAAATGACATGTCGTCAGCTTGTGACTGCAACTTGTTCCTGTTTGCGGACGACTCAGCCCTGCTGGTCTCTGACAAGAACAAGTTACAGGTTGAAAAAACCCTCAGCTCGGAACTAGGCAAAATCTGCATATGGCTCGCCGACAACAAACTATCATTACACATGGGCAAAACAGAGTCCATTCTCTTCGGTTCAAATAACAAACTCAGCAAAACAGACGGCTTCTCAGTTACAGTGGGTGACAATATTGTCACAAGGAAAGATGAAATTACCTACCTGGGTTCCATCCTAGAGGCTAATCTTTCCTGTGACAAAATGGCATCCAATGTAATAAAAAAAGTCAATCAACGAACTCGATTCTTGTACCGGATCTCCTCCCTGGTAAACAAGAATACCCTGAAGACTCTGGCAGGAGCACTCATTCAAGGGTACTACGACTATGCTTGCACCTCATGGTACCAAAGCACCTCAAAGGCACTAAAAACCAAATTACAAACATCTCAAAACAAACTAGTCAGACTACTGCTTGACCTGACTCCTAGAACCCACCTCACCCCTGCACACTTTGCCAACCTAGGATGGCTTAGAGTAGACGACAGAGTACAGCAACTTGCAATGGGCCTGGTCTACAAGATACACTACACGACCAAGGTACCCATGTACATGTCAAAATACTTCCCAAAGGTCAGTGAATACCACGATCACAACACCAGAGGGAGCTCCACAAATCATGTAAAACCCAGATTCGGCTCAAACAAGGGACTAAACACGTTTCGCAATTATGCCACAACAATGTGGAACGCCCTACCCAAAGCTGTAAAGGAATGTAAATCACTACCCACCTTTAAAAACACTCTCAAAGAACACCTACGGGAGACTGCAATTCAAAACTGGCCCCTACAAATGTCCTAACCCAGTTGTACAATAAAGACCAAGCATGGCTATTCCAATGTACAGCCCCACCCAACCCCACCCCACCTACCCAACCTCCTCCAATGTACAGTTTCCATGTCAAATGTATGTCAGTACTCCAATGTACAGTGTCCCCCCCCCCCCCTACCCAACCCCCCCCCCCCCCCCCCCCCCCCCCCCCCCCCCCACCTCCAATGTACAGCCCCACCCCACCTACCCAACCTCCCCCAATGCACAGTTTCTATGTCAAATGTATATACTCTTCTTCTGGATTTTTTTAGTATCACAAACAGTACTGTATTTGAAAATATGGTATGTCATAAATGTATAGATGTAGCAGTACTGTCTATCTGTATGTCATGTGTGTCATATGATGAATTGAAAATGGGGGACCCTGATGGAAACAAGACGAAAGTCTTTCTCAGGTCTGCATCCTCTTAACAATTGTATGTATTGAGCTGTACTGTACTGTACCCATTCTGCAATCTGTTAATAAACTTTTCAATCAATCAATCAATCATGTGTGTGTGTGTGTGTTTGATTGATTGATTGAAAACTTTATTAACAGATTGCAGATTGTACTGTACAACTGTACATTGGAATATTGACAACCATACTAGGTAATTTACTGTACATTGGAGGGGGTTGGGGGGGGGGGAGAAACACTGTACAAACAAGCAAAGCTGTACATTGGAATATTGACAACCATACTAAGTCATTTACTGTACATTGGAGGGGGTTGGGTTAGGACATTTACAGGGGCCAGTTTCGAATTGCAGTCTCCCGTAGGTGTTCTTTGAGAGTGGTTTTGAAAGTGGGTAGTGATTCACATTCCTTTACAGCTTTGGGTAGGGCGTTCCACATTGATGTGGCATAATTGCGAAACGTGTTTAGTCCCTTGTTTGAGCCGAATCTGGGTTTAACATGATTTGTGGAGCTCCCTCTGGTGTTGTGATCGTGGTATTCACTGACCTTTGGGAAGTATTTTGACATGTACATGGGTACCTTGGTCGTGTAGTGTATCTTGTAGACCAGGCCCATTGCAAGTTGCTGTACTCTGTCGTCTACTCTAAGCCATCCTAGGTTGTCAAAGTGGGCAGGGGTGAGGTGGGTTCTAGGAGTAAGGTCAAGCAGTAGTCTGACCAGTTTGTTTTGAGATGTTTGTAATTTTGTTTTTGTGTGTGTGTGTGTGTGTGTGTGCGCGCGCGCGCGTGTGTGTGTGTGTGTGTGTGTGTGTGTGTGTGTGTGTGTGTGTGTGTGTGTGTGTGTGTGTGTGTGTGTGTGTGTGTGTGTGTGTGTGTGTGTGTGTGTGTGTGTGTGTGTGTGTGTGTGTGTGTGTGTGTGTGTGTGTGTGTGTGTGTGTGTGTGTGTGTGTGTGCGTGCGTGCGTGCGCGTGCGTGCCAGAGAGGATGAGGTTCAGCTGACTGGGTCTTACCAGTATGAAGATAATCAAGTTGGAGATGAAGATGCCTTCGCCAGAGAACCCTACATCCTTCGCTTCTCCTGCCTCAACACAGGTACATGTTATTTATTTTACACTTAAGTTCTCCTGCCTCAACACAGGTAGCCTACATGTTTTTAGAAGAAGAACAAGATTTTTTTTATTGTCAATGTACAAAAGACAATTGTGTCTTTTTGCATATTCCTCCTAGTTACATACATACACAGTCCCCCACACATAAATATGCATTTCATCAGAGAGGTCAGAGTCTAGGGTCACCCGCAGTGCAGCACCCCTGGAGCAGTTTTAGGGTTCATCGCTTTGCTCAAGGGCACAGAGATGGTGGGCACCATAGCTGTAATACCAGCCACCCTTCAGTCACCAGCTCACAGCTGGAATACACCTTCCTGTCGGGCCGGGATCAAACAGGCGACCTTTCGGTTAATTGACGGTCTCTTTTTCCTCTAGGCCACCCTGCCTTTACACCAAGGATTCACACATAACTCCTTCTGCCTCACCACTGGCAGTCCACTGCTGCCGTGGGCTATATGTCTTAAATTGTGGACACTTACTTGTAAGGGACAATTGTAGGGACATGTTTTTCAGGGACGTTTAGTCAGTGTGTCTGTTGTTGCCTACTTTCTTTTATTTTTTATCCACTTTTTCTCCCATTTTCTATTTTTCTCCCATCCCAATTTCGTAGCATCCAATTCAACCCTCCCCTGTCTCGAACACTGTTTCTTGCCTCCCACAAGCCGGCTGCAATGTGGACTAAGTCATACATAGCACGAGTCCCCTCCGATACTCGAGGTAACAGCAGTCGCATCTTTTCACCTGCGCGGCGCAATCTTTCAGCGTCAGGGGTCTGCGCTTTGGAGGGGCGCCGCCCCCATCGCTTCCTGATTCTACTGCGCAGGCGCACCAACCGACCTGTAGGAGTCGCTGTCCACAACGCCCGATCCCCACCCATCAGTTTCCCACCCCCTAATACTGCCAATGTGTATTAGTACGGACGACCAGCTAAACTGAAAGCAATGTGGAGCGCTGGGCTCGAACAGGCGAACCCAGCGTCTGCAGTATTCGTGGTGAGCGCCTTGCCCACTGCACCACGTAGCTGCCTGTTGTTGCTTACTTTCAAACTGATGACACAGGATGTAGGCTAGTAGGTGTCCCGTGCGCGTCTATTCGAATACCAACTGGTTCATGCTTCCGCATTCGCGTTTTGCGCTCTGATTGGCCACTGATGTTTCTGGTCGCACCAATCGTGTGACGGCAAGTTCTTTCGCCGGTTAAGCTTAGGCACTCTTTCGAAGTTGGTTAAGGTTAGAGTTTGTCTTAGAGCAGGGCGATAGAACGCCAGCCCTGATTCCAAACTCTAACCTTAACCAACTTCTAAAGAGTCGCCTAAGCTTAACCAGTGATAAACTAGGCGGTAGGTAGTTTGCTGCTGGTCGAGGCGGAAATGGGCGCATCACGTGATTGGGCGCACATGTCACATGACCAGAAACGTCAGTGGCCAATCAGATCGCACCAGAAAAGGCAGTGGCCAATCAGATTCGCAGAACGCGGAAGCATGAACCGGTTGGTATTCGAATAGACGCGTCCCACGCTTGTTACACCAAAGATTCACACATAATTTATCCTGCAGTGCCCTCTAGCCTTAGAACAGCAGCATAACAGGCAATGCAATCTGTTAATAGTGCATAGAGACATTGCCAAGGTTTGACAACCCTTGTGCATTATTACAGTAAATCAGTGGTTTGGTTTGCTGAGACTACATTTACTCAATGAAATCCTTTTTTAATATATTTTTTCCCCATTTTCATCTAGACCAGGGGTCAGCAACCTTTACTATCAAAAGAGCCACTTTTCCCCCCTCCCACAAAATAAAATGCTCAGGGAGCTGCACAACCTATTTACCCTTAAAATGAAGATAACACAGTGTATAACGTTTTATATATCCCCAAGCATACCCCACATAAGCATAAAACGCCTGACAATTGCATACCCAAAGTAATTTGCGATTTATTATACTTTATACTTATAGCACACAGTTTGTTGCATTAATGGAATTATAAAGCAACAAAAAGAAAATTTATACTTTTTATTGCTGTTTTTACCTGTTATAACAAAGGAAAACCTCAAACTCTTATGAAGAGGAGAAAAAATACTGGCTGTGTAGACCTATTTTTAAATAAAACTCAGAAGAGGAGACAACACTGGTGTCTGTAGACCTACTTTGAAATAAAACCCTGAACTATGCAGCTCTATTTGAGTCCTTCCCTTATTTGTGGAAAATCTATAAAATAAAAAGTAAATTTTTCGTTGTTCGCAAATTTCGCACCACATATCAGGCATACAGGTAAGCCTGCATCGTTAGTCGTGAAAGCAAATTAATCTGTCCACGCTGAATTAAACCCTCTATTTCCCTCAGACTTTCCTTTTTTTGGATTTATCCATGGTTAGCTTACTGGGGGGGTCGGAAACTCAAGATTAGCCACTTGCAGACGGCAGGGAGAGGCGCGGGGTGTGACGTACTGTATATTTTAGTTGATGAAATATTTTTGTTGACTAAATATTTTAGTTGATGAAATGTTTTTTTCATTTCAGTGACACAGTATGACATCGATCTCCAAAATAAGAGAACAAAAAAGACCTGCATGCGGCTCCGGAGCCGCAGGTTGCCGTCCCCTGATCTAGACCCAAATCTTCTCTACTCTTCTTCTTCTTCTTCTTCTTCTTCTTCTTCTTCTTCTTCTTCTTCTTCTTCTTCTTCTTCTTCTTCTTCTTCTTCTTCTTCTTCTTCTTCTTCTTCTTCTTCTTCTTCTTCTTCTTCTTCTAAGACTTGGTGATGATCTCGGTCCGCACTAAAATATTAAACTTCTCTGTCTGTCTGTCTCTGTATGTCTGTCTGTCTCTGTGTGCTTGATGGTGCGTATGTCCTCCTCCAGCATTGAAGGACCTGGTGTTGGTTCCGGTCCACACCAAGCCAGAGGACTCAGATAAAGAGCTGGATGAGCTGCACGACGTGATCAGCATTGTCAGGACTAAATGGAAGACCGATGTAAGTTGGGAAAACATTGATCAAATCAGTAGTGACCACATGGTGGAGCTGTTGTGTGTTGGATTCTAGAGAACTTTAACCTTAGACTGTTTAGACAGGTTGTGGTGGTGGTTGTTGTTGTGTACTTGTTGATAATGATTGTATTGTTGTTGTTGTTGTTGTTGTTGTTGTTGTTGTTGTTGTTGTTGTTTACTTGTTGATAATGATTATATTGTTGTTGTTGTTGTTTATGATGATAATGATGATAGTAGTGTGGGGGGGGCGGAGCTGAGCGATCATGGAGTAGACGTGTTTCACATGAGCTCCCTTCTACCGTGCTGAATATACGTTTCTCCCCATTAGTCTTTATTTTATTTTTATTTGTTTTTTATCTGTTTGCTAGGTCGTCGTGTTTAGTATACATTCATCAACTTTTTTCGACTTTCTACGATGGCGGGGGTGGAAACCAGAGCCATGAAAGAATTAGGCACGACACCGGCACCGCCGAGCATGGCCGCACCGTCTCCCGCTGTCGGGGAGTTAAGCGAAGCTGTGCTCTTGGTCATGACCAAGCTACACGCAGACTCTGAGACACGCATCGCTGAAGCACAGAAGAAAGTGTTGGCGGATTTCTGTATCATCCTCCGTCGTGAGATATCAGAAGAAATTCGGCTGGCGGTAGTACCGCTGACAGACAAGATGGAGGCGATACACGCTGCCTCTTCGGCTAATGCTAACGAACTAGCCATGCTAACAACGGAGGTATCATCACAGTGTGAGAAGATGGCGGGTCTTGAATCCGCCCTGCTGGCTAGGCAGGCTGAAGTCAACAAACTACAGTCGGCAATGGAGGAGATGCAGTCCCGGGATAGATGCCACAACGTCAGGATTGTTGGAGTACCGGAGACCAGCGGTGAAGGCCGTCTCTCTGAGACCGTGCCCGAACTGCTGCAGAAGATACTAGGGACGGATGTCCTCCCTATGCCTCCTATCTGTGAATCGGCCTACAGAGCGGGCAGGTTTTCTCCCGGCGTGAACAAAGAGCCGAGGCCCATCATAGTCAAGCTGAACAGACTCCAGCAGAGAGAAATCATCATGCGGTCGGCTCGTACCAGGAGGGGTAATCTGAGGCTTGGCGATCACAAAGTGGCCATTTTCGAGGACTTTACACCGGAGGTTCAAGCACAGAGAGCCGAGTACAAGGTGGTCCTGACTAAGCTATGGAAACTAGGCCTGAGGCCCACGTTATTCGCTCCCGCGAAATTATCTGTGTTGGAGAAGGTCGGTGGTCAGCGTTTGTTTTGGTCGTTGGCTAAAGCGAAGGAATATCTCGCGGAGACACCCGAGTCTGTTGCTTGATATCAATGGAGGGTGAGTGACTTGGCGGTTTGGGCCTATATACATTGATTAGGTAGACTATTCACAAACACTTGCTGTCATGCCCAGACATGCTAACTGTCCTCTGCCCATCCAACTAGCGGGGCTTCCCAATGACTTCTGTTACTTGCTAAAGCTGACCTCATGGTCGTACTTGTGTATCGCCTCTTTGGAAGCTAACGAGCTAGCTGAACAATGTACATAATAAGCTAACGTGCTATCCGGATTCATCACTAGCTTACGCGCTAGCCTCGGGCTGGCCAGCGGGCTTCGCCTATAGTCTGCGCTGAGACATTCGAGACCCGTTAATGGTTACGTATTTTGGTTGCTGTTGCTGTTCAAAGGGACATTGGTTTGCACAGTTCAAGAGTGACCGAGTCCCTAACTAACTTCTGGTATGCTTTTATTTTTATATCCAGGTTTTTTTTGAGCGTTGGGATCCAAGTAGATGCCAAGGTCAATTGAATATGCATATACAATATATGATAACAGGTTGGGTCGGGTATGGCTTGCACTTCAAGGCTATATGGTTATATGGCCTGCACTTTAGCCATGCCCCTCTTTTCCTTTCTTTTTTCTTTCCTATTGTCGCTGTTTTTATGTCATCTGTATGCGCGATTTAAATGTGATCCGATTCTACCTTGGACTAACTGCTGATTCGCCTTAATTTTGTTTTGAATTTTCCGTGAGCCACTTATGCTATAACGTTGCGACATTAATATGCAGACTCCAAGGTAGATGGTTACAGGGCTGATGCTGAGTAATTATATAATAATTATTGTCGCTGTTTTAATGGCATTTGAATGAGCAATTTAACTGTGATTCGATCCTACCTTGGACTAACTGCTCCGAAACAATGTATGATAACAGGTGGTGTCAGGTGTTGCCTATTACCATCCCCGGATTAATTAATGAATGTGTTTAATTCTATTCTTACATAGGTTATGTCATTTCAGCCGTTGTGCCTGATCAGAGGGACAGCTAAAGGGGTGCATTTTGACCGTAACCCTTTTTTCCCTTTTTTTTTTTTTTGCCATGGTTTAATTGACACTGTTCACACAATTTTGCACAATTAACCTGTGACCCGAACCTGCCTTAGACTATCGGCTGGGATGCTTTAATTTAATTTTGTTTTGAATTTTCCTATACCCTTTTGATGTTGAAGCGCAGATTCGGAAATAGAGGGCTGCAGGTTGATGTGGAGTTATTATTTAATAATGGCTATTTTTACCATTATGGTTGTCTCATGTTGGGGCCAGGGCTCAGGTGGGTTTCGACCGATATCTTTATTGAATTTTATTTTATTATTATTTGTGTTTATTGGACTAGTGGGGGTTCACTCAGGGGTTTATCTAGAGGGGGGTTGGAGTGGGGAGCGTCTTATTAATCCATGTCTCTAGTGGGAAGTGATAGGAGGATGACCATCCTCAGGGGATGGGGCATAGGGTGGGGATTGGAGAGTGGGTATAGGGGACCTTATATTAGGACGGGTGTGTTAGGGTTTAGAGTAGAAGGGGGAGGGGTTGTAGCTGGGGTGGTATTTTTATGTGTTTTATGTACTGTTTTATGTGTGTGTAATTGTTCCTCCTCTGAACTCCTGGGATTGACCGTCCGGGCCCGCCGGGATCGGCACCTCTGTACTCAGCCTGGCTGCACTGGTATGTTCTCTACGCATTTATACAAGCTCGACCATGGCTAAATTGAATATTTTAATTTGGAACGCAGGAGGGCTTAACGCCCCACACAAGCGTGCCAGTGTCCTTTGGCTATTGAAGAGGAGAAATATTGACCTTGCTCTCCTTAGTGAAACGCATTTATTGGTAGGTGACGTGTCAAGACTGGCAAATCGGCAATATCACGTTATCTCCTCATCCTCAGCCGATGATAAGACGAAAGGAGTAGTCATAGTTACAAGACGTAACCTTGATATCAAAATCTTGGATGTATGGTCGGACACGGAGGGAAGGATTACTATAGCAAAAGTTGAATTCTTGCATAGGAAGATGGCTATAATAGCATTGTATGCTCCTAACACATTTGATTCAGCGTTCTATAATACAATCACGAAGAATATGTTGGAACTTAATGGATACGCTCTCATGGTGGGTGGCGATTTTAATGCGTGCTGGGATGCTGAGATGGATAGGTCCGGGCCCTCTGAAACGAGCGACCAAAAACGGGCCTCTAAGGCCCTTAGGATGTGGGCTAAAGACACAGGGCTCACAGACCTTTGGCGTTTATGCAACCCCACCCTCAAAGATTACTCTCACCTGTCAGCCAGACACAAAAGCTTCTCTCGAATTGACTATGCATTCGCGTCCCCTAATATGTTTGATAGTTTCGATGTCTCATTGGTTCCCTTGGCTCTCTCAGACCACAAGGGGATTTTCCTTACGGCAACCTTTGGCAGGCTCTCCGCAAGAGCTCCCAGATGGCGTTTTAACTCGACCCTGCTAAAGAACGATGACTTCTGTTCTGAGTTCAGGAGTAAACTAGCTGAATTTTTGCAGATCAACGTTGGCACAGTAGAAGACCCTAGGGTCCTGTGGAACGCATTGAAAGGATTCATCAGGGGTCATGTCACACTATTTGCCTCCAATTTGCGAAAATCCCGGTCAAAAAAGCTAGAAGGACTGGAATCATTATATGCGGACCTATACGCATCCTTGCAAACTGACTATAATGAACGACTAAACACACAACGTAAGATAGTCAAAAAAGAAATAAACTCCATACTTAAACAACAGTCTGAGTTCTTGATACATAGGACAAGACAAAATTACTATTTTCAC
This sequence comes from Notolepis coatsorum, assembly GCF_963971535.1. Taxonomy (NCBI): domain Eukaryota; kingdom Metazoa; phylum Chordata; class Actinopteri; order Aulopiformes; family Paralepididae; genus Notolepis; species Notolepis coatsorum. Next base: position 119,973,565 of record NC_140170.1, read on the forward strand.
GGCTCCAGACCTAGCCATCTATTGGCAATGAAAATACGCTCAAATGATCATTTCTCGGATATCCCCTCGATTAGGACGAGCCAGGGTGCAGTCACTACTGATTCGAAAAAGATCAATGACACTTTTAAAGAGTTTTACTCACAGTTATATAGCTCAGAGGGTAATCTGGATGACTCTAAATTTGAATCGTTCATTGGCGGGCTTGAGATACCCCACATTTCTGAGGAAGAGGCCAAGGAACTGGGGAGACCGATTACTCTCGTAGAATTGAGGGAGACTATTGTTGAAATGCAGAGGGGTAAGGCACCAGGCTGGGATGGTATTCCACCCGAAGTGTATTTAGCTTTCTGGGACCAACTGGGTCCATTGATGCTCGATATGATCAATTACGCTATCGAACAAGGGGAGTTCTCAAGAGATGTCAATATGGCGTTGATTTCTTTACTTCTCAAGAAGGACAAAGATCCCAATGATTGTGGTAGCTATAGACCCTTGAGTCTTCTCGGGGCCGATTTAAAGGTGTTTGCCAAGGTGCTGGCCCGTCGCCTGCAGAGATTTATGTCTGTATTGGTACACTGCGATCAAACTGGTTTTATCCCGGGGCGTCTGGCTGCAGATAATCTTAGGAGGCTGTTGCATGTAATCGATAACAGTAAAGACAATACAACTCCATCCACAGTTCTGTCTTTGGATGCCATGAAGGCGTTTGACAGACTTGAGTGGTCATACCTGTGGAAGGTACTTGAGGTCATGGGTCTTGGAAAGAGTTTTATTCATATGATTAAAGTCCTGTATGCCTCGCCGTCTGCGATGATACTGACAGGCAAAAACTGTTCCACACTCTTTCCAGTCTCCAGATCTTCTAGACAGGGTTGCCCTCTGAGCCCGGGACTGTTCGCGCTTTCCCTCGAACCTTTGGCCCAATTTATTAGGCAATCGGAGGACATCGTCCCCATAATGGTCAACAATACTCCACACAAAATTGCTCTCTATGCGGATGACCTGCTGATTTTCATGGACGACCCCTCCCGGTCGGCCACAAAATTATTGAGGATAATCGACGACTTTGGTAAATTGTCAGGTTTTAAGATTAACTGGAACAAATCAGCCTGCCTGCCTCTTAATGAACTGGCCAAGGCGGTACGACTACCAGCTGATATCCCCATAGTAGAACATTTTAAATACTTGGGCATAGAGATATTCCCCACGCTGAACCAAACTACTAAGTACAACTTCACGGGTACTTATGATAAAATACGCCAGGATCTAGACAGGTGGTCGTCCCTTCCTAACTCCTTACAAGCCCGGGCTTCCATAATCAAAATGAACATCCTGCCTAGGATAAATTTTATTAGCTCAATGCTCTCCCTGCCCCCTCCAATAGACCACTGGCGCAAGGTACAATCGATGGTATCTAAGTTTGTCTGGAATAACAAACGCCCGAGAATCAAAAGGGCTACTACTCAACGTAGAAAACAAGATGGGGGCCTCGCAATCCCTGATTTTAAACTTTATTTCTGGTCCTTTTCACTGAGACCTCTGATGTGCTGGCTGGACCCTGTAGAGGCTGTATCGTGGCGCTCCTTAGAAGCGGCGGCGGTATCTCCGCTAAGATTGCAGGATGTAGTGTACTCCACAGTCTCTATTTCGAAATGCCGGCTGAGGTATGGACCGATCATAACTCACGTGATCCAAACGTGGCGTAATGTACAGAGGTCGTGTGGGGTTAAATGCCCTTGGCACCTGGACTCTCCAATTTTTAATAACCAGCAATTACTTGTTGGACACAAGCCGGTTAATATTCCTCAATGGCAAAGGAGGGGAGTGCATACTCTGGAGGATATTTATGATAAGAACGGCCTCCGTGCGTTTCAGGACTTAAGAGAATTTTATGATCTTCCCGGCGAGTCCTTCTTTCTTTACCTTCAACTAAGGTCAGCACTGAGGGCGCATGGCATACCGTGGGCTCAAGCCTTGCACCCACACCCCTTCCTCAGGCTCATAGTGGACAGGACGACATCCAGAGGGTTTGTCTCCGACTTTTATACGCTCTTAATTCAATCCACGTATAAAAATGTATCATTGGATACAATCTGGCGTGTGGATATCCCGGAGTTGGACCCCGAGTTTGACTGGGATGATGTTTGGGCAAATGTGGCATTATCTTCCCGCAACCCCAATCACCAGCAAATTAATTTTAATTATATTCATAGGACCTATCTTACACCTAGGAAGCTATATGCTATGGGACTGATAACCGACTCTCGGTGCACTTTGTGCTCTCAAAAGGCCACCGGCACTTATATGCATATGTATTGGGATTGCCCACCAGTGGCCCGCTTCTGGAGGTCAATAACGGACAAACTTTCAGATCTGTGTGGCTTAACTATCCCATTCACAGCTGTTACGCTACTCCTGAACGATATAACGACACTACCCGCGTCCGTACAACTGAAAAGGGTTGTCCTAGCGGGCGTCACAGCAGCGAAGAAGCTAATAGCAATGAGATGGAAGGAGCCTGAGAAGCTTACAATGATTAACTGGTCCCTAACTCTATTGGATGTGATTTATCTTGAGATATCCACAGCCCGGGTGATTGGGGTGGGGCAGGCTGGAATTGACCTGTGGTTCGCAGCAGCTGAGAAGGTAAAGACCGCAGTGTGCGGCTGAGCGGGGTTGGGGTGCGTGTTCGGGTGAGTCCGGCGGTCTCTTGGGAGGGGGAGGAGGAAATGTTTTTGTCTGTCTTGTCCTTTGTCTTGTCATCTTGAGTTTAGCTGGGGATATTATGGGGGGGCAGCTATTTGACTATTTCTTCACTGTTTGGCCACTTTTACACGGTCTCTGTGAGTCTATGGAACACCTCTACAGGTTTTAGTTTTTTCATGAAGGTTCATTGCTCTGTTTTCAGGTCGTGTTCCCAAAAAATTGTCCTTGTGGTGGATTGGAGATGTACGTTTTATTAATATAGGGTCACACGGCCGGGAATCGGGGCTGAACACTGGGAAAGACCATTTATTAGATAGTACCCCTTGGAATTAATTTAGAAGGTTGAACTCTGTTTTCTTTTCTCTTGTCTGTATAATTGTTAGTCTGTATTATTATTATTATTGTTTTTGTTATTTTCTTGTGAAGTTCTATGTATTGTGATTGTGGTTAATGTGTTGTCTTGTTTCGTGTGAATAACAATAAAAAAAAATTGATCAAAAAAAAAAAATGATGATAGTAGTGTGAGAACATAATGATCTTGGAGGGCCTAAACACAGGGAGATGTTGTTTTCATTGTAATTGCTTCCAGAATATTATGATCCTTGGTGACTTCAACGCAGACGGTCGCTATGTATGCAAAAGGGACATGAAAGAGATCCGCATTCGCTCTGATCTCAACTACCATTGGTTGATATCTGACGAAGTCGACACCACAGTGAACAACAGCAATGACCACACTTATGACAGGTAGCACACACAGATACACACGAGTACCAGGGAGCCGCTCACTCAGACATGTTCTGTATAGGTCATGTCTGATCGACTGGAGACTTATATTATAATTATTATAATATTCTTTTGTCTATTCATTCTGTTTAAACCAATGGGGGTTTTCTTCACAGTTGCCGATAAAGATTAGGCTACACTAATATTATAGTATTATACTATTATAGTATATGACTCATCATAAAAATTTTAATAATACATGTATATAGAAGCAAATGAGTGACAGAAGTATTTGAATTTTATCAGACACCGAATTTATAGCATTGAAAATAATTACTTTGAAAACATGTATCTGAATTTTTTCAGACACCGAATTTATAGCATTGAAAATAATTACTTTGAAAACATGTATCTGAATTTTTTTAGACACAGAATTTATGTGAAATAAAAATTCAGTGTTTAAAATTCAATGTAAAAAATTCGAATGCATAATACAATTCAATGTAAAAAAATCGATGCATAATTGCGGTGTATAAAATTCGATGTAAAAAATTCGATGCATAATTGCGGTGTATAGAATTCAATGTAAAAAAATGTATGCATAATTGCGGTGTATAGAATTCAATGTAAAAAAAACATCATCCGGGCTATGCAGACAGGATAAGCAATCGAGCCTGGATGCAATCGAACTGACTTCTGGCCTATCACTGCACGGCTTTGTCAGTCATGTGATCACACCAACCCGGGAGAAAGATGGCAGTATATATACATACGGTGGGGAGAGAATATATACATACGGTGGGGAGAGAATATATACATGCGGTGGGGAGGAGACTGTACATTAGGAGGGGGTGAGTGGGAGAGAAATATACATATGGTGGGGAGAGAATATATATACATACGGTGGGGAGGAGACTGTACATTAGGAGGGGGTGGGTGGGTGGGAGAGAAATATACATATGGTGGGGAGAGAATATATACATACGGTGGGGAGGAGACTGTACATTAGGAGGGGGTGGGTGGGTGGGTGGGTGGGAGAGAAATATACATATAATAGACAGTCTCCTCCTCTCTCCCACCCACCCACCCCCTCCTAATGTACAACAGTCTCCTCCCCATCATATGTATATATTCTCTCCCCACCATATGTATATTTCTCCCCCTCCTAATGTACAGTCTCCTCCCCACCGTATGTATATATTCTCTCCCCACCGTATGTATATATACTGCCATCTTTCTCCCGGGTTGGTGTGATCACATGACTGACAAAGCCGTGCAGTGATAGGCCAGAAGTCAGTTCGATTGCATCCAGGCTCAATTGCTTATCCTGTCTGGGTAGCCTGGATGATGTTTTTTTACATCGAATTCTATATACACCGCAATTATGCATCGAATTTTTTACATTGAATTTTATACACCGCAATTATGCATCGAATTTTTTACATTGAATTGTATTATGCATTCGAATTTTTTACATTGAATTTTAAACACTGAATTTTTATTTCACATAGGTAAATTCGGAGCAAAAAAATTCAGATACATGATTTTCAAAGTAATTATTTTCAATGCTATAAATTCGGTGTCTGAAAAAATTCAGATACATGTTTTCAAAGTAATTATTTTCAATGCTATAAATTCGGTGTCTGAAAAAATTCAGATACATGTTTTCAAAGTAATTATTTTCAATGCTATAAATTCGGTGTCTGATCAAATTCAAATACTTCTGTCACTCATTTGCTTCCATACATGCATCATAAATTATGTAGCCTATCTGCATCCGCTTGGTGCTCGGCGCTCCATCAAGACGTCACCATCACTTTCGTACCAACCATGCCCTTATTGGATTATTTATGTTGACGAAACGAACGAGTTATATTCATTAATAAAGAAAGTTGATTTAATAAAAGAATATATAAAAAAATACTAATTTAATCAGATTCATCACTTTATTCAAATTGAGGATTTTGTTTGCGTATTCTTTTAAAAAATTGTATATATATTTTTATTTATTTTATTACGTCATACAATATGACGACAGACATTCAAAGCTTCATTTGCAAACTTCAATAGAAGCTTTGAATGTAAAAAAATATATATATGAATAGAGCTGAACACAAAATAATTAAGAGTTGACACTCTTCTCTATATTTGACATTGCCTGATGGAACCAAACTGAACTCCCTCTTAGAATCTGCTCGCTCGCCACCACATGGTTGTACTGTGTGTGAAGTGGGATCACCTGCACCAATGACTATGTGCTTGTGTTCTGTGACACCAGGATTGTGGTGTACGGAGAACCCATGTTGGGAGCTTTTGTGCGCGGCTCAGCCAAGCCTTTCAACTTCCAGAAAGCGTTCTGCCTGTCCTATAACATGGTAGGACCTCTAACGAGTCGTTCCCTCGAACTGTGTACCGTCCCTCCTCTGTATTAACACGTGATGAAGCAGAGTTGCCTTCAAATGGATCTTTAGAAATACACTGCCTTTTCTCTGCCAGGCTCTCAGAATCAGCGACCACTACCCAGTGGAGGTGGAGTTAAAGAGGAAAGGACCCAGGATGGGTGCATCCCAGGCAACAAAGGTACCCCAAGGACCAACTAAGAAGAAGCTTGTTTCAGGGGTAGAGAAGTGTGCTGCAAAACCAACAAATAAGAGAGGTATATCTTTTTCCAGTTGAATAATTTTTTTTATTATTATAATAATTTTTTCTAAGACATTTCCATTGGATCTGATTGTATACAGCGGAGACACAGTGAAGGTGGGAGAGCACAGTGATGAATGAACAGGCTGTGGGCAGGAATCAACCTGGTGATGTCAGAAGTACAGGGTAGACTCTGTGCTTTAGCCTGGTGTTGGCTCTCCTCGTTGGCTCTTTCTCTGGTTGTGGATCCTCTCAGGTTATTCAGCATCGCCTGGATCGCTAGTTCCACCTAGTGACTCGTGTGACTCAGTGTGATTATCAGGCAACCTGGCCACTCCCCCTGTCTCTCTGATTTGATTGACATTATGTCACCTTATTCTTCTTGTTCTGTTGTACACCCTGTTTACTAGGAATACTAGCCTAAGCCCAGGGCCGGATTAACGACCGGGCCGTTTGGGCCGCGGCCCGTGGGCCTCTAGTAACGAGGGGCCTCCAAAAAATAAAAAATTAAAATAAAAAATTAACTAAAATATGTCTACTACGTCACACCCCGTGCCTCTCCCTGCCGTCTGCAAGTGGCTAATCTTGAGTTTCCGACCCCCCATTAAGCTAACCATGGATAAATCCAAAAAAAGGAAAGTCTGAGGAAAATAGAGGGTTTAATTCAGCGTGGACAGATTAATTTGCATTCACGACTAACAATGCAGGCTTACCTGTAGCCTATGCCTGATATGTGGTGCGAAATTTGCGAACAACGATTACTGTCATTTTGATTACTGTAGTTTGCCTGGTATGTAGCCTTGGTTAGTGGCTGCCCCACCAATGTTTTACATATAAAAATGCCACTGTGCGTGCGTGCACGTGTATGTGTGTGTGGGGGCCTCCACAAGAGTCTGGCCCAGAGGCCTCTGAATTCTTAATCTGGCCTTGCCTAAGCCTTCCTGGGTGTCTTTTATCTCTCACACACATCTCATTTGCGTACAGCTGTTTTGCAGAAGAACACAAGTGTTTCAGAGGAACCACAGAAGAAGAAGATGAAGCCGGAAACCCAAATAGGAACTCAGAAGAAAAGGAATGCAACACTACCACCAGAGAAGAAGAGAGCACATTATCCCTCTACAGCTCGGAGAGCAGCCAAGAAAATAAAAGAATAATCAACAAAGACGTCATAGAGCTTACATCATCAACTAACCCCTGTAAACTGTCAGTGTATAGAAAATATTTCATGAACTGTTGACCAATGTCAGAAATACTTTATCCTCAATGGGGAAATCAGTGATATAAATAATATAATAATATAAATAATTGGTTTATGTAAGATACTGAGCATATATAGAATAATCATACTAGCCTCCCAAGTGATAATTTAAGAAATGCAGATGAACAGAATGTGCTTATTTTGTCAGGACAAAAGAGACTAAATAAAACAAAAAGACTAAAATAACTGAAAACACTTTCAAATGTTTTTATTATTAATATTATTATTATTATACAGCATTAACAGGAAATATGTGTACAGTATACTTCAAAATCAGTCCAAATCTTCTTTGTTGTGTCTATGTTGTATAATTGCTGTGATTTTTTTCTTCATGTCTAAGAGCTCTCCACATAATTCAAGCTGCATTGTTTTTGAAGGTTTGAGTTCTGCCTTCCAACATGTTATTATTACATTTCCTGGCTTCTGCTAACAAGTAATCAAATTAATTAAAAAATGATGGTTTTTTTTTTACAGGGACAAACACTTGTAATATTAAGTTTTAATTGTGTTATTTCAGACCATAAAGACTATTTTGGGACAATGGCAAAGAACATGCACCAAAGTACCAATTTGTCCACGTTTTCTCCAGTATATCAGAGATACATTATGATTCATGTTATTGCTCTTCTATAGATGCCAAGTGTTGTGCGTGTGTGTGTGTGTGTGTGTGTGTGTGTGTGTGTGTGTGTGTGTGTGTGTGTGTGTGTGTGTGTGTGTGTGTGTGTGGTGATACGAGCTCTCAGGTGAAGCGAGTACAGCTGAGTGAGAGATGTGAGCCTGGGGAAACAGGAGAGAAGATGATATGATGGGATGTTTAACAGGTTCTGCTGCCTCAGATCCACAGCCAGCTATTAGCTCAGCTATACCCTGAGGATGGAGGTCAGACAAGGAAATAAAACCGGTCTCCACCCTCTCCTACACGATCACATTCGCTACGCCCTATCTGTTTCTGTCATAAAGTTCTCCAACAGTTTTCAGATTGTGGGTCAAAGGCTAACCGTTTCGTTAGATTGCACCAATATGGGAGATGGTCGGAGAAACGTTCCATTATTGCTTGCTGGCAATAGGTTTGTTTTATGTTCACACTCCTCTCCCCACTTTTCCTCTACCCGCAATGTGTTTCTCTACTACTCACCTGTGTGACCTGTGTTTGTGTGTGTGTGTGTTACCTTTTCAACCGTTACTGTTATTTTCATCACTGTGTTATTATCTTGTTTGTAGCGGGCCATTCGGAACCTTTTCAAGGCTGGTTACTATGAACACACAAATCCATTGTTTATAAAGTCTCATATTATGAAATTTTATGATTTGGTTTATTATAAAACAATGCAAATAATGTACAGAGCTAAAGCAAAGATACTCCCAGACAGGGTGCAAAGGTTTTTTTCAATACATGAAAGAAAATATGATTTGAGAGATATTTGTAAATTTACTGTTCAAAAAGCTAAGAAAGGGATTAAAAGGAGGTGTATTTCTATTATTGGGGTTAACTTGTGGAACAATGCTGATATACACTTAAGAATGAGTAATTCGGTTTTTAAGAAAATGGTTTGTAAAGTTATTTTTGAAAACCACAAGGGTGAATAATACTGTTTTTTTGCTATTTTCTTTTAGAATACTGTTTTGGAGTCTTAATTTTGTTAAGAATATAGGACAGGCATATATAAGCATTATGCTTCAGTCTGTACCTTTTCAGTCACTGTAAAATCAAATATTGTTAAATGATGGTGTATATTGTATTGTGTGAGATGACTGAATAAACTACTACTACTACTACTACAATTGGGCGGCTGGTCTAAGCACTCTCCTACCACCGCAGAGACCTGGGTTAAATTCCTGATAGCAGTACCTCCGGCTTTGTCAATCCTCCCTACAAACACAATTGTCAGTGTTCGCGGGTGGGAAGCCCCGTGGGGGTTTGAGTCCTGGTCATTGCAATAGTGACTCCTACCGGTTGGTCTGGAGTGAGGTGGAGGGGATCTGGGGGAGATAGTGTGAACCTCCACGCACATTATGTTTCTCCCAGTGAAACTCCTCGCTGTCAGGTGAAAAGAAGCGGCTGGCAACTCCACGTGTATCGGAGGAGTCGTGTGGTAATCTACACCCTCCAGCAGGGCAGCACAACGGCCAGGAGGGAATTGGTATAATGACTAGATTGGGACAACATTTCTTTGACATATTTATATAAAATGCTTCTGAGTAAGTCAATTGAATTACATGACATACCGTCTGCGTCGCCCACGAGATCTAAAATTAATGAAATTCTGTGTTAATTCGCCTGGGTGACTGTGATATGAGGCTAGCAAGGCGTAGCTGTACGGTACATATACACAACTGGGAACCAGCAAACGTGTATGCATGCAAAATAACATCTCTTGCAGAGGGTCCCACCAATTCCTCAACATGCCTTTTATGTACAGGAACTGATAATATCCAAACGAGCTGGCAGTCACTCCACCTCCCCTCTACTTCTCTTCCTCCTCTCCTTATCTTCTCCTTTCCTCTTCTCTCCTTTCTTCTTCTGATCTCCTCCTCTCCTCTCCTCCTCTCCTCTTCCATATCCCATCCTCCAAACACCCGAAACCTGACTCCTCTCCTCACTCCTTTCTGGCTCCACCCTCGGAGGTTTAAAAGGCCGACCATTCACCTGAGACTGCTCACTGAGGTCAGACCGTCCACTCACTCACTCACTCACTCACTCACTCCACTGAGCCGTTAGCTCTCCTCCTGTCCTGCACCATCTATCTTCACACCTCCCCGTCTGTAACGACTCTTCCTCAGCCTCTCGTTCTCTCTCATCGACCCGTCTCTCCACCATGAGTCTGCGTACCACCAAGCGCATCAGCTCCAGCAGCTCCATGCGCAGCAGCGGGGGTGCGGCGGGCAGGAGGCTGAGCGGCTACGGGGGCCTGGGGGGATTCAGTGGGGTCTCGCTGAGCAGCAGCTCCCTGTACGCGGGGGCCACTAACGGGCACCACGGCCTGCTGAGCTCCCCGCTGGCGGCCCTGTCGGTCAACAAGAGCCTCCTGGCGCCACTCAACCTGGAGATTGACCCCAGCCTGTCCATGAGCCGTGCCCACGAGAAGGAGCAGATCAAGAGCCTGAATAACCGTTTCGCCAGCTTCATTGACAAGGTATCATTGGTTTGGTTAGTAATGGTGTTTGGGAGTTCGGTTAGTAATGGTGACTTCTTGTGTCAATGAATCAGATCACCAATACGGTGTTCAATCGGATAGCGTCACTGACATCCATTGTTGGTGTAGTAACTACAACTGTCCAACTGATTGTATATGATTGTATTTACATCATCGACATCCTACATCCGGTAGCCACTCTAAATCACTGTAATTTCTGAAAGGCTGCGTACGTATTTATTAAACACAGTATTGACACCGTAAAATGGGCAATGATCGGTAGTTAGCTACAGACATCCTTCAGCATTTACAGTAAAATAAATGTTTAGTAAGTATTTTTTTTTAATATATATATATATATTATATATAATCAGTGTGGGTTACATTTTTGGAGTAGGCCTAATCTGCAGAACACTGTTGACATTTAAACCAGCATTGACTAACAATGGCTCTAAGGCATGACATTCTCCTTTGCCAACACCAAAGAGCTGTCATAGGTACTGTATTTAACCTGGTCATCTTACCTTAAGTATCAAATAGTCTTTACATTCTATTGTCAAACAAGATCTTACTGAGATAATCTGATTGGAAACCCCTTCATAATACTGCAATACTGTTTGTGAAGCATTTGTCTCTATTGAAATATGCCATTTTACCACATGAAGTATTTGTGTTTGGTTTGTTCCTAACGGAGCGAAAACAAACGTACCCCAGACAGAGTGGCTCAGAGTGATATGCCGGTCACTGATACCCCACTTATACGGCACATCTCCGCTTTCTCACGGAGTAGGTAACACACTCACAATAGAGCCATTGTTGGCAGCTCTTCGCATCGTCAGAGATCCACTCCATGGCCCAAAGTCACACAGCCTCCAAGACAGGAGTGCCAATGAGGTGTGTTTTTCCATCTAGGTCAGTGTTTTTCAAAGACGGGGCAGAGACCCAACACTGGGGTTTTAAAAGGTATTCGACATCAGTCTGCAGATGGTTTTAAATGTTAAGAGATATGTTGCCACGGTCCCTGCAGCGTAATGCATGGATAATAAAACACTGTAGACCAATAGGCTAATAGCCTACAAAATACATTAAATATCTATGTGTGGGTCAACAAAAATCTAATTCTGAAACTGATAAGCACTCTTTTTCTTTTTAAACCTTATTTAAGTGCCTTGCTCATCGGCACCTTAACAGTAGAAGCTATTTCATCCACCCAGCTTATGTTAAGCTCCACCCCGGCAGACCCAGGGCTGGATTTCACATGGCCTTTCTGAGTAGGAATGCTGAACGAATGGTGCTCAGCAACCAGGATCACTTTTCAATATATCTCTTAGTTAATCAAATGTCATCTCTGTCTGCCCCGCTGACCACCCTTAAAACTCTGAAACAAATCTAGCACTCACTGTCTATGTTTGGGTCTAGTCCCCCAGTTTTTGAACTGTCCTTTAAATGTTGAACAATCACAGTATTTAGGGTAAGCTACTTGTTCCATTTCTCTGAGCTGAGTAGTAACCTGATAACCGGGTCAGGCATGGTGTAGGTCGCCTCCCGGAGGGAATTAGGTCCCCAAGGAACAGAGTGCAGCCTTTGTGTCGGTGGGTTGGACAGGACACATAATAGACCATAGAAGAATACACCTGGCTGTGGGCTAGAAACCCTAGCTGTCCTCAAGCTCTACAGATATTGGCTTGGAATACACAGTCACTGGCATGAACACAGAGAGACAGTGACTTTAAACTTGTCCTTTTTGATGTAGGTTCTCATTTCATGTTAACAAGTATGTTTAAGTAGAGGTGTACCGATATCGATACCAGTGTTGGATATTGGCCCAATACCAAGCTAAACTACTTGTACTCAGTATCAATGAGTGTTACAGGTACCAAGAACTGAGTACTAATGGTACAATTATATTCAACAATAATAAAATTATGTGTATCTCTCAATTCCATCAGAACCTTAATTGGATGTTTGGCATTTAATTACATTAACGCTTAAAATGTAACTGTCTAAGACATTAGCTGTAAAGATTAGCTATCAAAAATGGTTAATATCAAGCAAAATACTCATTTTGGTACATGGTTTTGTTGTACAAAACAAAAAAAATAAAACTAAAAACGTGTGGTTGGTATATAATGGTATTGGTGCACATCTATGCAAAAGTACACCTCTTGCTTTTGTGTATTTCTGTGAAAAATTTAAAGTTGTTGCAAAAGAGATCAATGTTGACATGTCCCACTACTAGATCAGGCAATACATGTCTAACTTTGGTTTCAACAGGGAAGGGTCCAGCTTTCTTCACAGAGGTTGTTTACATATTGAGCCAAACAGTAAAATTAAACAATGGGACAAGAACTGTACGTTCTTGGCCTCTTTGTCCATTCTGTTTGGTTTATTGAATATAATCTATCCAATAGATACAGCATGTATTACTGATATAAAATAGTAGTCTCTCTGTCCTGATCTATCCCTTTCCCTCGTCTCCTTCATCTATCCCTCCCCATTTCTCTCTCTCTCTCTCTCTCTCTCTCTCTCTCTCTCTCTCTCTCTCTCTCTCTCTCCAACACCATAGGTGCGTTTCCTGGAGCAGCAGAACAAGATGCTGGAGACCAAACTGGACCTGCTGCAGGGTCAGTCAGTAGGTCGTTCCAACGTGGAGCCGCTGTTTGAGGTCTACATGACTGGCCTGAGACGACAGATGGACCTGGTCAACAATGACAAGACCAAACTGGATGGAGAGCTGAGGAATATGCAGGGTCTGGTAGAGGACTTCAAACACAAGTAAATTAAGCTACATGAATATTATAGTTATATGACATATAGTTTACAATTACACATAACCAATATGCACTGCACAGGACAAATAAATGAAGCTAGACTATGTCATATTACACAAGTAAATGAAGCGACATTATGTCATATTACACAAGTAAATTAAGCTACATTATGTCATAATATTACACAAGTAAATTAAGCTATATTATGTCATAATATTACACAAGTAAATGAAACTACATTATGTCATATTACACAAGTAAATTAAGCTACATTACGTTAGTTATGTTAGTCCAAACAAAAACTCCAAACTACTCCAGACTAGCATGGTGTACGGGGTGCTGCAATGTGCAAATAATGTGTTACAGATGCCATTCTTTGACCTCACACCGCTAGTATTATACAGTAACACACTACTACACACTAGAATATGACAGTCTCTGGGTTGCTTTCAGTTTGACACAGTCTCTGACGCTTTCAGTAGCACCTGAGAGAGTGAGTTGACATCCTTCCCTCTCTTGTCTTTGTCCCAGATATGAAGATGAGATCAACAAGAGGAACAATCTGGAGAATGACTTTGTCATCCTCAAGAAGGTAACACCTGAATATATACACACACACACACACACACACACACACACACACACACACACACACACACGCACGCACGCACGCACGCACACACACACACACACACACTTGCACACTTTTTAGGTCGTTCTAAACCCCAGGGGGCCTGTCACCTGGTAGGTGTGCTGAGTTTGCTCATACTTTCTTTCTCTCTCTCCCTCCCATTCACTGGTTTATCGCCCTCTGTCCCTGCGCTGAGATCATGTCTACAAGTAGAGCTCTCTCTCCTCTCCCCCTTTCTTTGGTTGATAATCCCTCTGTCCTCCACTGGGGTCACGTCAGTTGAAGAACCAGATCACAGCTCTGGGATCAGGTGTCTATTGTCCCTTCAGTGCTGCTGTCACTTGTTTTCAATTGCAATGGCAATGAAAGTCACTGCTACTGACTCATCCAGGGTGGTCAGGTGGAGAGGTGAGCTTGACTCATCCAGGGTGGTCAGGAGAGGCGTAAATCTGTCCGCCTGAGTCAAATCATGGGAATCACAGGGAATCACTGTCCTACAGTATATACAGCACATGCCATATGACAGAGGCCTTTGGAGGCATTTATACAGTAGTGTATGTATGCAAATATTACACACAGGCACACTCATGCACACACACACACAAGTGCACCCACCCACACAGTCACACGCACACACACACACACACACACACACACACACACACACACACACACACACACACACACACACACACACACACACACACACACACACACACACACACACACACACACACGCATAGGGTGACCAAACGTCCCGATTTGTGCAGGACAGTCCCGCATTTCAGCCCTCTGTCCCGCATGCCGCAAGAGAAGAATAGTGTCCCGCATTTCAATAAGTGTCCCGCATTTTTTTATTAAATTTTTATATTATTATTATTATTATTATTATTATTATTATTATTATTATTATTATTATTATTATTATTATTATTATTATTATTATTATTATTATTATTATTATTATTATTATTATTATTATTAATAATTATTGTTTTTGTCCTCTCACTAATCCCCAAAACATGCACTAATGCACGCACCGCAAGTACTACATACGTAACGTTACCTGGCGCTAGCTGTTTATTTCCGGTCGCTCAAGTTGCGCTGCAATAAACAGCTCGCGCCAGGTACTGTCTATATATGCAAGCTGTTATTGGTTATTGGTTATTGTAACGCTGCTAATGGCACGCCTATACGTACCTACGGAACCCGGTATGTAGAGGTGTGTTTTGGCAGGCGCCGTTTCGGGTGGGAGTTTGTCATGGCCGCTGTGTCAGTTCCTCTCCTCGGCGCGGACTTCCTGTGTGCGTTCAGGCTGCTAGTGGACATTACAAACTGTCGCCTAATCGATGCTGTCTCCTTCGCTACCTACCCGGTTATTGGTTATTGGGGGATGACGTGACTGTATGCGAGGTCTACCCCATACCCTGCGTCTGGCACTGACAAGTCCAAAAGCTTGTCTGTTATTGGCACAACCAATTTAAAATTAGAAACGGTAAAGGATCATGAAATATCAAACGGCCACATACATACTCTAGCTACCAAGCGGGCGAAGACTGGTCTGTTAGAGGAGAGTGTTGCGGTCAGATCCCTGGTCTCAATGAAATCAGCTCAGATGGACAAGTTGAAGCTGCTGTTCCCGCAACGTTCACGCTCCAGACTAACACAGCCCCATCGCAAATATTCAGCACCATGGACAGCTGCCCCAGATCGATTGATCTCTCTCTCTCTCTCTCTCTCTCTCTCTCTCTCTCTCTCTCTCTCTCTCTCACACACACACACACACACACTGAATAGAGGAGTAGACATCAAAGCAGATATTGATTTGATTTGATTTGATTTTTATTTAGTACATACAATTTATACAATAGTATAAAAACAAGGGGTACAAGGATAACATGTGAAAGTCTGTCGACTTGTTTCCAACATCATGGTCCCAAGAAGAATACAATAAATCACAAAGAAAGGGTTAAGAAGATAAGATAGATACTAGATAAAATAGACAACACAATTTTCTGAAAGAGCCTCATTACAACATGTCATGTTCCTGTTCTTCAAGAGTGGTGGCCAAGCTCCCTCTGCAACCTATTGTTGCAGATGTCGCTTCACACCCCTCTTGAAGACAGCAATAGTGGGGGAGTTTTGGATGGCCCTGGACAGAGAGTTCCACAGCCGGCAGGCTGTAGACAGAAAGCCATTCTGTGAATAGGAACCCTTTCTAGGCTCATAAACTGAGAGCTGTCCAGACCGTAACTGTCGTCCGTGGACCTGGCCACACAGGACAATGCGAGAGCATAAATATCTGGGGGCAGATCCATTTAACATTTTATACATATGTCCCAGTTTCAGAAAGGAGACCCTCTGCTCCACAGGGAGCCATCCCACCTCATTGAAGTGACATGGCTCAAGATGGGTTCGAGGTGGCAGATTTAGGACCAATCGTAAGGTCTTATTTTGGCTGGTTTGTAGCCTGTGTTTACTTTCCACTGTAACACCACTATACCAGTACGTACATGCATAATCATATTGGCTGAGGATCATGCAGTTGGCAAGCAATTTCATAGTTTCCAGTGATAAGAACCTCTTTTTTCTTGGTAACACTTGGTAACACTTGGTAACACTTTATATCACAGTGCTCTACAATTAAATTAATTAAGTTTGTACTTGTCTGGGCGGGTGGGATGTTCGGGTGGGGACAGATGTTATTGGATTAGATGTTATTTTATCATACACGACACTACTGACACTTTGGATTAGATATCATTTTAGCACACACCACACTACTGACATTTTGGATTAGATGTTATTTTAGATGTTTCTGTTCAAATAAAATCATATGTCCAAACAAATGCTTGCAGTTACATTGTCCAATGACCTATATTTATTACTTTTTGGGTGGGGGCGCGAGTGCAGGGATTTTTGGCTGGTGAAAATGCTGAGTGGCTAGTGACTTTGGAAAACCACTAGCCACAGTGGCTAGTGAGCCAAACAGTTAATGTCAAGCCCTGAATACATGTATGCACTTCAGTATCACATTACAAGAGAGATCACAGGGTTCATGTATCTTAACTCTATATAGCCATATAACCTCTAGGAGTCGGTAGGTAATTTAACAGCATGTTGGATTGTGGTATTCTTCTATACAGTGATTATGAGTATAATAAGCAATTAATACACTGTGGTGACTCACTTATCACGCACAATTGGTGCAGACATTCACTGGACTTGAGGAGCGGAGGAGTGCTCCTTTAAGCCTGGGGATTCTGGGAACAGGGTGGGTATTTGGTAACCTATATTATGTCACCTGTCAGCTGGCTGCTGTCACTTTCGAGTAGTAATGTTAAACGTCTCTGCACTCTGTTGGATGTATGTCATTTATGTTGGGAAGTAAAAGGAAAGACTCGACTACCGTCTCCCGTTTCATCCTTTCTTGCGATCCCACATTGGTGACCTGAAGTACGTGAGTGATTATTACATCATGACGGACGGAGAAGTGAACATTATCTACGCCGCTGCAATTAAGTTACCCGACTTCTGGCATCACAGCCCTCGACCCTGGTTTCAACACATTGAAGCTCAGTTCGAGTTGAGAGGAATAACACAGGATGTTACTAAATATTATCATGTGGTAGCAGCATTGGATGCCCAGACGACGGCCCGCGCTATGGGGGTGCTGGAAGCTCTGCCAGCTGCCGGCAAATATGACGCTATCAAGGCATTCCTTTTGCAATTATTTGAACTGTCGGAAATTGAAAAGGCGGATCGTCTATTGTCACTCAGCGGCCTCGGCGACGGCAAGCTGTCCGAACTGATGGACAGGATGCTGTCCGTTTTGGGCTCGGCAGATCCCTCTTTTTTATTTAAACATGTTTTCATGCGTCAGCTTCCAGCGCCTGTGCGCACCGCCCTGGCCAGCTCTCCCGTCTCCTTCACCAAGGACTACCGCGCGCTGGCTGCCGAAGCGGACAGGATTTATCTCGCCAACTGGCAGCAGTTTGTGCATGCGCTGCTTCCAGCCTACCACCCACCTACCCACCTAGTGGACGCTGCGGACGCCGCTGCAGCAGTGACTGCCCGTCGCCAGGGTAACAGTGGATGGTGTTATTTCCATAACCGGTTTGGCGCCAGGGCCAAACAGTGTCGCCCACCGTGCAATTACAGTGACCAGGGAAACGCCAGGGCCAATGCTCATTAACAGCCATGAGCGTTGGCGGAGGCAGCAGGCTGCTATTTATTAAGGACACCTTATTTGGCCGGCGACTACTAGTCGACTCGGGCGCGCAACGAAGCATCCTGCCTGCTACAGCTGTGGACACTATGGCTGGGGGCCACGGTCCCCCCATGGACGCTGCTAATGGCACGCCTATACGTACCTACGGAACCCGGTATGTAGAGGTGTGTTTTGGCAGGCGCCGTTTCGGGTGGGAGTTTGTCATGGCCGCTGTGTCAGTTCCTCTCCTCGGCGCGGACTTCCTGTGTGCGTTCAGGCTGCTAGTGGACATTACAAACTGTCGCCTAATCGATGCTGTCTCCTTCGCTACCTACCCGTGCACGCTGGGAGGGCCAGGGACACTAGGTCTGTCCAAAATGCTTGCTGCCGGGGATGTATATCAGCGCCTCCTAGCGGAGTTCCCTATCCTCACCACGCCTACATTTTCCTCAGCAGTCGCTAAGCATGGCGTGGAGCACTATATAGCCACTGTCGGTCCCCCGGTCTATGCATGCGCTCGGCGCCTTGACCCAGCTAAGCTCTCCATTGCCAGGGAGGAATTTGCAACCATGGAACGCCTTGGAATTGTGCGCCGTTCTGACAGTCCGTGGGCCTCCCCCCTGCATATGGTCACTAAGGCTGATGGTGGGTGGCGTCCCTGTGGCGATTTCCGACCCCTAAACAACGCCACGACCCCGGACCGGTACCCCGTCCCGCATATACAGGACTTCTCCGCCCCCCTGGCGGGGACCACCATCTTTTCCAAGGTGGACTTGGTGCGGGGATACCATCAGGTACCAGTTCACCCACGGGATGTTCCCAAGACGGCGGTCATCACTCCTTTTGGCCTATTCGAGTTTCTGCGGATGCCCTTTGGCCTCAAGGGTGCGGCACAGACTTTCCAGCGACTGATGGACTCGGTGCTGCGGGATATGGCATTCATGTTCGTATACTTGGACGACATTCTCATAGCCAGCACGTCTGCAGAGGAGCACCTGACACATCTCAGGCAGTTGTTTGAGCGGCTCAGTGCACATGGGCTCATTGTTAACCCCGCCAAGTGCCAGTTCGGCCGGTCGTCTATTGATTTCCTCAGGCACAGGGTCTCAGCAGAGGGAGCCGTTCCGCTCCCTGCCAGGGTGGACGCCGTTGCCAGCTTTCCACGCCCCCGCACCGTGAAGTCCCTGCAGGAGTTCCTAGGCATGGTGAACTTCTACAACAGGTTCATTCCCTGTGCTGCTCACCTCATGCGCCCCTTGTATGAGGCCCTGCGTGGTAAGGACCCCAAGGCCGAGGTGGACTGGTCCCTGTGTACCGACGACGCTTTTTTGGGCGCTAAAACTGCACTGGCCAATGCCGCATTACTGGCACACCCATTTCCTACCGCACCTATCGCCCTCACAACTGATGCCTCAGACTACGCAGTGGGGGCAGTGTACGAACAGTGGGTGGGGGGGGGGGCTGGCAACCGCTTGCTTTCTTCAGTCGCCAGCTGCGGGACAATGAAAGAAAGTACAGCACCTTTGACCGGGAGCTCCTAGGCCTCTTCCTGGCCATCAGGCACTTCAGATTCCTGCTGGAGGGCCGACGGTTTACTGCCTTTGTGGACCACAAGCCACTCACCTTCGCCATGGCCAAGGCCACCGAGCCGTGGTCAGGGCGCCAGCAGCGCCAACTCTCCGCCATCTCCGAGTTTACCACGGACTTACGGCATGTCGCAGGTAAGGACAACTACGTCACTGACTGCCTCTCCCGGACGGTGGTGGGGGCCGTCCACTTGGGACTGGACTACGCTGCCATGGCTGCCGACCAGGCCACTGACAAGGACATGCAGGCCTACCGAACAGCCGACACTGGGCTAAGGTTAGAGGATGTGCAGTTTGGTATTGCCAACACCACGCTCCTCTACGACGTCTCCACCGGTCAGCCCCGTCCGATGGTTCCCGCTGGCTGGCGGCGGCAGGTATTCGAAGCCATCCATGGCCTGTCAAAGGCGTCAACTAAGCTGGTCGGTGCTAAATTCGTCTGGCATGGCCTCAGGAAGGACATCGCAGCCTGGGCCGGCTCCTGTGTGGCGTGCCAGCGTGCAAAGATACACGTCACACCAAAGCCCCCTTGGCACCGTTTCTGGTGCCGGAGAGGCGCTTTGACCATGTCAATGTGAACCTGGTGGGTCCCCTGCCACCCTCCCACGGGTTCACTCACCTCCTCACCATGGTGGACAGAACCACTAGGTGGCCGGAGGTGGTCCCACTGGCATCGACCACATCCGCAGAGGTGGCCCGGGCGTTCATTGGGTCCTGGGTAGCCCGTTTTGGCACACCATCTGATCTCACATCCGACCGGGGCCCACAGTTTACGTCCGGGCTCTGGACTGCAGCAGTCGCCGAGGGCCTGGGAGTGAAGCTCCACCGCACCACAGCCTACAACCCACAGGGCAACGGCTTGTGTGAACGGTTTCACCGATCTATGAAGGCTGCTCTGCGGGCCAGCCTTACGGACGGCAACTGGGTCGACCGGCTTCCCTGGGTCATGCTTGGCCTGCGCTCCGCCCCCAAAGAAGACCTGCAGGCCTCGGCTGCTAAGCTGGTGTACGGACAGCCGCTGCGAGTCCCTGGGGAGTTCCTCCCGGATGCCGAGGCTCCCTGGTCGGTCA
This sequence comes from Notolepis coatsorum, assembly GCF_963971535.1. Lineage (NCBI taxonomy): Eukaryota > Metazoa > Chordata > Actinopteri > Aulopiformes > Paralepididae > Notolepis > Notolepis coatsorum. The sequence continues at coordinate 119,994,297 of NC_140170.1, forward strand.
CCTCATCTCGGACTGTGCTCAGGGATGGCGCCGGTGCTTTCACCCCAGTCCCAACTTCCCAGCACTGCCTCCCGCAGTCCTACATTACTAGGGATCTGCAGTCAGCCAGGTATGTTTTCATTCGCCATGACAGCCACCGTACTCCTCTGCAGCCCCCTTACGACGGCCCTTTTCGCGTCCTGGAGGCGGGGCCTAAGAACTTCATGGTGGACATTGGAGGAAGGTCAGAGCGGGTATTGGTCGACCGGCTCAAGCCTGCCCATATGGACCTAGACAGGCCAGTTGAACTGGCCCGGCCCCCGCGGCGTGGACGACCCCCTGCCCGGCCCCTGCCAACTGCTTTTCCCTCTCGTCACCTCATATCTCCTGAATCCCCCCCACACGCCCCACACGCCCCAATCCCCACCTCTACCCCTGCACGGGTGATACGGAGTCGTTTTGGGCGCCTGATCCGCCCCCCGCCTTGTTGACTGTAGATGATCTTTTGGGGGGTTATTGTGAATTCTGGGGGGGCCTGTGTGGTGACTCACTTATCACGCACAATTGGTGCAGACATTCACTGGACTTGAGGAGCGGAGGAGTGCTCCTTTAAGCCTGGGGATTCTGGGAACGGGGTGGGTATTTTATTTGGTAACCTATATTATGTCACCTGTCAGCTGTCAGCTGGCTGCTGTCACTTTCGAGTAGTAACGTTAAACGTCTCTGCACTCTGTTGGATGTATGTAATTTATGTTGGGAAGTAAAAGGAAAAACTCGACTACCATCTCCCGTTTCATCCTTTCTTGCGATCCCACAACACAACACTATTGTGTTTTTAATACATTAAATGCTTATATTTTGATCATTATGTAAACATGATTATTGTATACATATTCATTACTGTCCTGCAATTTCAACAAATGTCCCGCAAAATCGACACGCTGTCCTGCATTTGGATCATATGGATTTGGTCACCCTACACACGCACGCATGCACGCACGCACACACACACACACACACACACACACACACACACACACACACACACACACACACACACACACACACACACACACACACACACACACACACACGTTAAATACTTTATTTGAATCCACAGATAATATATCACACATATACATAGGATTTGATATGGGCAGCAGTGGCTTAAAGGTGCTATATCACAGATTCAACCCCCCCCCCCCCCTTCCCCCATTGCATTCTCAGCAAAGTCATTTCTTCTGGCATATTTCAAGGAAGTATCTCTAAGAAACTATGTATTGCCTAAAATGTTGTCAGTTTTAGTGATACATTTTGGTGGAAAAAGAGAGTTTACTTGCAAGTGAGCTGTCATGCATTCCTGCATGTCTGGCTCACAAAATTCAGATCAAACTGTTAAACTACAGTAGGTGTTACAGATCAAATATAAATCAATTGTGTGTCTTACTTTCCGCATCCTATCAGGTGTATTCCACATGGGGGAAATGGGAATGAGAGGGAGGGCCAACAGTTTCACAGGGAGGGACTCACGTGCACTAACAAGCATGCGTGGCTGATGCGGCTAACAAAACAAAGAGAACAGAGAAGCTCAGATTACAACACACACAGGAGGAGTGTGACTTCATTCTCTGCTCAGGACAACATTACTCCACTATATCATTACATAGCAAATAGTTGTTTGTTGTTATATTAATGTCCTGCAAAATCTGAAATTGAGATCCTTTAAAGGTTAGAGAAATGTAGCATAGCGTTAAGAAATACACACATGCACACACACGCGCACACACACACACACACAAATGAATAGTTCACATATTTCATTAATAAAAAGAATGTATTCAATCAAACAGAAGAAAAAGAGAAAGAAAATAATGGACAGCACTTTGGGATCCTAGTGAATGAAAAGTGCAATACAAATACAATTTATTATTATTATTATTATTATTATTATTATTATTATTATTATTATTATTATTATTATTATTATTATTACAATATAATACAGACAAAGACCGTAAAAACAAGAGCCAGGCTATTTCTTAACTATCCATCCATTTACTTGTTTTTTAAAGCACCTTTTGTTAGATGCACTTTTTAACAGACCAGGTAATTTGTTCCATAAAGTGTCAGCTCTATGAAAAACGGTCCTCTGCATGGCACAAGGTGACCATGTGACCTTGTGTTACTGGCTGGTGGAGTGACTCTGTCTATTGCCGATATGAGATCTTTGAATGGAGGATCACTCACAGACATGTACACACACACACACACACACACATGTTCTCGTTATACAGGTTCCCTAACCATGCATTTTGATTTGATCAAATCCAGGATGTGGACTCGGCCTACCTAGTGAAAGCTGATCTGGAGGACAAGGTGGGAGCTCTGACCGATGAGATCAACTTCCTGCGCAACATCTACGAAGAGGTCAGACACCTGAATCCTAGAAAACACTTAATCTATGATTAAGTGCATTTCATGAGCTCTCATATCAGTTACGAGAAACATGCATACAACTTGGGCAGGAAGTATCTTTCTGGGAGGGTACTGTATTTCAAATGAAGTGGTCAGGGGTGTAAAAAGTACCCAGAAATTATACTTTTCTTTTTAGCGTTTATCGCTTTTTACTACTGGGCAGTCCAGTAGAGAGAGAGAGAGGAGGAACAGGAGACAGAGTGGGGGGAAGACATTCGGCAAATAACGACAGGTCCGGGAATCGAACCCGGGTTGGCCGTGCCATGACTCAGCGCGTTATGTGGTTCGCCACTGGGGCACCCCAGAAATTATACTTAAGTGAAAGTATGGGTACCGTCTCAACATCTTACTCAAGTAAAAGTCAGAATATCTGGCTAAAAACACACTTGAGTAAAAGTAAAAAAGTTTCTACTTTTAAATATACTTACGTTTTCTTTTCTGACTGTCTATTCTTCTTTTTTTGTGACCAACTTTTTATTTTATCTTTTTTAATTTTTTTAAGAAAAACAAGTTCAGAGGAAAGAGACATATATACTGTCACTTTCAATTTAAAGTATGCTTGGGCACATATTCCAATTTAAATTAGTGGTACAGGGCCCAGGGGCATGTGCCTGGTCTGCCTGGTCAATAATCCAGCCATGGGTGGAGGAACAAAGCACCCTTCAGGTCAAGCCTGCTCCCATCGACTGCAGTCAAATAGCCCAATGACACTAGGATGGCCTGTGAAAAAGATATGCTTGCCACCCCCTTTCTAGATCGTTGATGATTCCATTGTGTTCCACTAGGAGCTGCGTGAGCTGCAGTCCAGCATTAAAGACACCTCTGTAGTGGTGCAGATGGACAACAGCCGCAGCCTGAACATGGAGCAGATCGTAGCTGACGTCAAAGCCCAATATGAGGACATCGCAGCCCGCAGCAGAGACGAGGCCGAGGCCTGGTACAAGATCAAGGTGACGAGAGGAACCCATGACTCGTTTAATAATCAAGAAGGAACAATTGATGAATTATGCAATCCAAAGCTGAAAAAGTGTTTTAATATTAATCAGTATGTGTACGAGTGTAGGGCTATGGCCTTGTACAATACAATAGAGAGGGGAGGAGAGCAGGGCCTCCTGGAACACGTTGAGTGTCAGAGATGGTACAGTAAGACCCCTATGTAACCATACGTAACCATACGTTCCCCTTCATCCCAGCAGAGCCTTCTCTCCGGTGTCTCCCCTTCTCTGTCTTCCTCTCAGCCTTCCAGCTATCACATGAAGAAAAAGGACAAAGTTTCATAGAAACATTCATAGTGATATTACATTGAGAGGTGTACTTCAACATCTTCGTCATTGCCTTGGCTGCACATATTTTTAAATGGTGCAATGCAATGACATAACATTGGACAAAAGTAAGCTGAATTTAGGACGGACATGCAACTTTACACCCAGCAGATGCAATGGAACCCTGGAGTGTTTGGCATATTTTAATATAGATTGGCACGCATATCAAACTTTATACTTTACCTATAAACACAGCACTGCTTCACCAGCAGTCTATTCACTGAAAAAGATTTTAATTTTTTTTTTTTTAATTAATTAAAAAAAAAACCAACAACAGCACAGATGTATCTACAGCAGTTACAACTTCACCTGGTCACTTCCTGGCTGCAAGCTACAGCACATGTTCAGAATTTGTGCAGCAATTTCTCACAAGCAAAATTGCCATGTAGTTACTTTTTTTATGCAAACGGTGGGGCTTCACTGTCAGTCAAAACAATGTCCAGGTTGCTTTCACAGCTGAGGTAAATCATTAGGTAGTAAATGCTGTGTAGGCTATGAGGTGTTAGCTGAGGTAAATCATTAGGTAGTAAATGCTGTAGACTATGAGGTGTTAGCTGAGGTAAATCATTAGTAAACGCTGTAGGCTATGAGCTGTTAGCTGAGGGAAATCATTAGGTAGTAAACGCTGTAGGCTATGAGCTGTTAGCTGAGGTAAATCATTAGGTAGTAAACGCTGTAGGCTATGAGCTGTCTGCATCTGAAAACATTCAGGGGAGTGAAGTGGCCATTCTCCTTAAATGAAGAAAACAAAGAAAGACAATAGTTAAGATAAGATAAGATATTCCTTTATTGATCCCCTTGGGGAAATTCAGGCATCATAGCAGTATGGGGGGTGGGGGGGGGGGGTGGGGGTACAGGTTGTAAAAACAAGCAGTGTAAACAATATAACAAATCAATATAATTAACTAACTAACTGAAATATACAGTATTCACCTAAGGTGTAGTATGCATAAGGTAGTATTATTGTCCTTTTTAGGTTCCTAGTAGTTGTAATGTCTGGCAGCAGTCCCTGCCCACTGTTGTGGAGCCTGATGGCCACTGGTATGAAGGACTGGCCGAGGCGGTTAGTTGAGTGTCGGGGCCCGGGGGGTATGAGTCTGTGACTGAACGTGCTTCTCATCTTGACTAGCTCGTCGTAGAGGGGGTGGGAGGGATTCTCCAGGATAGGAGCCAGCTTCCTTCTCATCCCCCTCTCTGTCACCACCTCTAGTCCAGCTCGACTTCGACCACGGAGCTAGCCTTCCTTACCAGCTTGTTCAGTTTGTTGGTGTCCCTCGAGTTATAATTGTTAGACTAGAAGTCTTTATTTGTCATGCAGTTTTAACACACACGCACGAGATGGGCGACCCACAGGAACACACACACACATGCACTGAGTCGCCGATGAAATGTCTCTCTGCACTTTTCCCATCCCGTTGTCCTTCCCGCCATGGGCAGCCGGGAGCAGATAGGGCGTCAACGTGAGCCGCGCCCCGGGGACCAATCCAAGTGCTTCTGTCCGTCTTCGTCAAGGACGCCACAGAGTTAGCGATCTGTTGTGCATGTTTTTCCATTGGGTTTATCTTATCGGGGGGGAAACCCTTGCGAGCACGGGGAGAATATGCAAACTCCACACAGAAAGGACTGGGAGATCCCCCACCTGAGTACCTGGCATCATGGAAACCTGGTCCCCAAGCGGGAATCGAACCCTGGACCTTATTGCTGTGAGGCGACAGTGTTAACCACTACATCATTGATGTAGCCCCCCCAGCATGCCACAGCATAGAAGAGGACTCTAGCCACTACAGACTGGTGTAGAATGACTGCAGCAGTCTATTGCAAACGTTGAAGGACCTGAGTCTCAGGCTGCGGTTACACTAGGGCCATTTCATTTAGTTTAATTTCGCTTTTCAGAACGCTGCGTATTGGCAGGCAAGTTAGAGTTAAGTTAGACGTTGTTTTGTCTCGTCTACTATATACATGTAGTACAATGCCAAAGCAGTAGGTGGCGATGTAGTTCAAACATGAAGGCCATTTTCAACCAATCAGAAAGGTTGAACGAGTCACTCCACATCCTGCTCAAAATCTCAGAAAGCCACCATCTTTATACCTCGCATGAGCCATTTAGCGTATAGCATTTATTTTTCAGCAAGAAATAAAGTGCAATAAACAAAAACGGATACATTCACGGTGTGTTCTGCCTCATTTGTTGATGATTTGTTGATGAAACAAAACTAACATCAACACAATTGACCACCAAGAGCGGAGTTTAGTCTCACAAAAAGATCACCGATTTTGTTAGCTTACGTGCTAACGTGATTGGGATATGCCATTATAACAGTATAGCATTTTGGCTAGCAGCGTAGTAACGTTAAGGCTAGCAGAATAAATGGATGTAAACGTTATTTAACAGATTGCAGAATGGGTACAATACAATACGGCTCAATACAAACAATTGTTAAGGGAATGCAGACTGTTGTAGTTTGGAGTACTGGGTTCCTTATAACAATAACTTGACAACACGTTGGTAGCCGCAGCTACTTGGGACAGCTCTGCCGTAAACACTGGAAATAACCGTGCGGGTCTCTACTGCGCATGGGCATTGGGCAGAACGGCTCCGTATCCGGCTCGCGCAAATTACATGGCACCATTGTCTGCAAGTTTCGGCGAGTTTCCAAAACGAAAACACCCTTTGAGCGTTGCCACTAGGAAAACGCATTTTCCTGCCAAAACCGTGTTTCTTTTTAACTTGGACATGCAAACGTAATCATTCGAAAATAGAACGTTGCTGTTTTATCCCAGTGTAACCATGGCCTCAGCCTTCTCTGTCCCTTCCTGTAGAGGGCCTCTGTGTTGTCCTATTGTCTGAGTATTAACTTGTGATTGTGTGTATGTATACATCCGTGCATGCATATGTGTAGTTTTGTGTATGATGTGAATTTGTGTAGTTTGACCAGATGTCGGTGCAGGCCAGTCAGTATGGAGACGAGCTGAGGAATGTGAAGGGGGAGCTGGCAGAGGTCAACAGAATGATCAGCAGACTGCAGAGTGAGATTGAGGCTGTCAAATCACAGGTACACACACACACACACACACACACACACACACACACACACATGCACATACATGTACGCACACACACACACACACACACACACACACACACACACACACACACACACACACACACACACACACACACACACACACACACACACACACACACACACACACACACACAAACCTTTTTTTTCCGTACATTTTCATCTCAGTTTCTATTATTCATTTTGGTTCCTCTTATCTAAGCTATACTGTGTGGTATTATTGCTGTGCAAAGTTCTTATCTTATCCATATAACCATCTCTCCACCTCCTGCCTGAGGCTGTGAGGAGAGCAGTGCTGGCCTGTCAAAAAAAAAAACAGTTACTGGCAGGTCTAATCTAAACTACATATTGATTGCAATTCGAGGTAACGCTGGTTTCCTGCCAGGTATGATAGACAGTGGGCATGGCACTGGGATGTCCCAGAGGATATATCTTCTTCTTTTTTTTACCTAATACCTTCAGATTGGAGATTTCATAACTAGAAAAACTACTTTCAATATCAATGCCAAGCCATCAGCAGTAGAGCAGTTACTTCTCCTGCGTCCAACGAAAATAAATCCACAACTCATTTCTATAATGTTTTAAGCCAGAGTGATGTGTTGAATGTGCAGGATGTTACACATAGGTTGTGATGCCCCTTTGTCATCTCTTAACTTTTTTTTGTTATTGTATATTGACTCATGCTGATTATGTGGACCGATGTTGTCTTTTTTGTAGTTTTTTAAATCTATTCCCCCCCTCCCCTTTTTTTCGTATTTTTCTCCCATCCCAATTTAGTCGCTATGCCAATTCCCTTCCTGGTCATTGCGCGCATTTTTCCCCCACTTGCCGGCCTAGGGAGGGTTGAAGACTATCACATGTCTCCTCCGATACATGTGGAGTCAGCCAGCCGCTTCTTTTCACCTGACAGCGACTCTCACTGGGGGAGTGTAACGCGTGGGAGGATCACACTACCTCCCCCAGATCCCTTCCCCGCTGAGCAGGCGCCCCGACCGACCAGTAGGAGTCGCTGTTTACAACGACCAGGATACATACCCCACCGGCTTCCCACCCGCTAACACTGCCAATTGTGTTAGTAGGGAAGACTGACCAAGCCGTAGGTACCGCTGACAGCTGGATTCGATCCCAGTGTCTCTGCGGTGGTAGGCGAGCTCTTAGTCCGCTGCGCTACCCAGCCGCACTTTTTTGTTGTTTGTTATTGTTGTTGTTTGTGAAAAGCAACAAAACTTAACTGGTTCTGCGTCAAAAAACAAGTATACTCGTTATTGCCGTTCAACCGTGGAGCGCCAACCACGAATATACTCGTTATTGGATCCGTTTTTGTTTTATTCGCTATTGCCATTCATAATTCATCGGGGCAGCCTGTGCATGCTGTTCTGAATGTGTCTGAGCTGGTAGACGGTCAATACCGCGCTCTAATGCCTTGCGGCCGCTATTGCACTCCATTTGAAACGATGTAGTTTGTTTTCTGGGCCGAGCTGAGCCGTGGTCTAAATAACGATAATCTAGCGTTATTAGATCCATAGCTATAATATTTAATATAGTTTTAGCACTCGCAAACACGGCATTCTCTCCATTGAACAAAGCGCTGGCACAAACGGCCATACGCCAACAGCGACCTCCGGCGGTCAATGTGTTAATGAACACACTTAATGAAAAAAGCCAGTTACAACCAGAGACCTGCATAATGTACTTTCTCATTCCACTCTGCTCCTTCCCACCATCCATCTATCTATCCATCCATCCATCTACCTGGGTTCCATCCTAGAGGCAAATCTTTCCTGTGACAAAATGGCATCCAATGTAATAAAAAAAGTCAACCAACAAACTCGATTCTTGTACCGGATCTCCTCACTGGTAAACAAGAATACCCTGAAGACTCTAGCAGGAGCACTCATTCAAGGGTACTACGACTATGCTTGCACCTCATGGTACCAAAGCACCTCAAAGGCGCTAAAAACAAAATTACAAACATCTCAAAACAAACTGGTCAGACTACTGCTTGACCTTACTCCTAGAACCCACCTCACCCCTGCCCACTTTGACAACCTAGGATGGCTTAGAGTAGACGACAGAGTACAGCAACTTGCAATGGGCCTGGTCTACAAGATACACTACACGACCAAGGTACCCATGTACATGACAAAATACTTCCCAAAGGTCAGTGAATACCACGATCACAACACCAGAGGGAGCTCCACAAATCATGTTAAACCCAGATTCGGCTCAAACAAGGGACTAAACACGTTTCGCAATTATGCCACATCAATGTGGAACGCCCTACCCAAAGCTGTAAAGGAATGTGAATCACTACCCACTTTCAAAAACACTCTCAAAAAACACCTACGGGAGACTGCAACCCGAAACTGGCCCCTGTAAATGTCCGAACACAACCCCCTTCAATGTACAGTAAATTACCAAGTATGGTCTTGTCAATAATCCAATGTACAGTGTTGTTTGTACAGTTGTACAGTGTCCCCCACCCACCCCTCCTACCCAACCCCCCCCCCCCCCCCACTCCTACCCAAACCCCCCCCCCCCCCCCCCCACTCCTAACCAACCCCCCCCCCCCCCCCCCCCCCCACCCACCCAACCACCTCCAATGTACAGTCCCCCCCCACCCCCACCTACCCAATCCAATGTACAGTTTCCACGCCTAATGTATATACTCTTTTCTTTCTGGACTCTTTTTGTATCACAAACAGTACTGTAATTGCAAATCTGGTATGTCATAAATGTATAGATGGAGCAGTACTGTCTATCTGTATGTCGTGAATGTCATATATGTTACGATGAATTGAAAATGGGGGACCCTGATGTAAACAAGACGAAAGTCTTTCTCTGGTCTGCATCCCCTTAACAATTGTATGTATTGAGCTGTACTGTACTGTACCCATTCTGCAATCTGTTAATAAAGTTTTCATTCATTCATTCATTCATTCATCCATCAATCCCTCAATCCATCCATCCATCCATCCCTCAATCCATCCATCCATCCATCCATCCATCCATCCATTTTCTTTACACTTTGGGTGGCTTTTAGTCATTGTAAACGTGCTATATAAATAAAGCTGACTTGACTTGACTTACAGCGTGCTGGTCTGGAAAACCAGCTGGCTGAATCTGAGGAGCGTGGGGAGCTGGCTGTGAAGGAAGCCAAGGCCAGAACCAGAGACCTGGAGGATGCTCTGCAGAGAGCCAAACAAGACATGGCCCGGCAGCTCCGAGAATACCAGGTGGGTGACCTGGAATTGAATTTCACTGTAGTGTCTTATCAATTTATTTTTGAAGGAATATGTTGCAGTATTAACATAGGATAGATGCTTGATTGGGGGGACACCAACGATGATTATCTCAATATAACACTGTCTGTCTATGTGAAAAATCACCCTCAGGACCTGATGAATCTGAAACTGGCCTTGGACATTGAAATCGCCACCTACAGGAAACTACTGGAAGGAGAGGAAGACAGGTGAATGAGTGAATGTGTGTGTGTGTGTGTGTGTGTGTGTGTGTGTGTGTGTGTGTGTGTGTGTGTGTGTGTGTGTGTGTGTGTGTGTGTGTGTGTGTGTGTGTGTGTGTGTGTGTGTGTGTGTGTGTGTGTGTGAGAGTGCGTGCGTGCGGGGTGTCAGGGTAGGAAATTAACTCTTAAAACAAAAACAAAATGTAAAGGCCCTGAAATTGGGTCAACAGGTACAAAATATTCCCATGGAAAAGGGTTGTTTGACACTATCATCATAATCCTCCAAAGGATATTTCCTACCTTGGTGTGTAGTGTTGGAAGGCTTGGGTGAGATAGCACTAACAGGCTTGTACACAATCTCCATCCCTGAATATTATATTAGGCTCTTGACTGTAAACAAAACATAACTGAAACATTTCATATTCACTACAATTTAAATACCTTTAAAAAAGTAATAATTTTACAATTATTATTATTATTTTTGTATCTACTTTTTCTCCCCATTTTTAAATTTTTTCTCCCGTCCCCAATTTCATATTGTCCAATTCTACCCTCCACTGTCTCGGACGTTGTTAGGCCATGCCTCCCACAAGCCGGCTGCAATGTGGACGAAGCCTTGCATCACGTGTCCCCTCCGGTACTCGAGGAGGCAGCCGTCGCATCTTTTCACCTGCACAGCGAGATCTCTCAGCGGCGAGGGTCTGCGTGGGAGGGACACGCCGCCCTCGTCGCTTCCTGATTCTACTGCGCAGGCGCACCAACCGACCTGTAGGAGTCGCTGTCAACAACGTCCGATCCCCACCCACCAGCTTCCCACCCCCTAATACTGCCAATTGTATTAGTATGAACGACCAGCCAAGCTGGTAGCAACGCCGAGAGCTGGGCTTGAACCCAGTATCTCCTGCGTTGGTGGCGAGCGCCTTGCCCACTGCGCCACCTAGCCGCCATTTTACAATTATTTTAATATAGCACTTAGAGTGAGTATTTACCCCTCTCTCACATGACAGCAGTACTGTATGTATGCTTTTGCTTACATAGGCTACTGTGATACTGAAATAGTCAATAGTAAAAAAAACATACATATAATTTAACAGTTCTATCCTATTTTATTTATGATAAGATAAGATAAGATGTTCTTTTATTAATCCCGTTGGGGAAATTCAGGGGTCATAGCAGCACAGTGGAGGGGAGGCACAGGCAGGGTAATAGAAATGACAATAAAATATAGAGAATAAAAACATCAGATAGAAGGTAAAGAACAAGATATGACTCAAAACAATACAAAAATAATGGTGTCTGCTTTGTATACTCTATCCATAATAATAATAATAATAATAATAATAATAATAATAATAATATAATAATAATAATAATAATAATAATAATAATAATAATAATAATAATAATAATAATAATAATAATAACAACACAATGTGCCAGAGTCTGTGCAGAGTTCTGTAGTTAACACTTTCAGCGCCAGCCATTACCCTTATCCCTGTAGCTAATGCGCCAGCTTTCCATAGCCTATTTTCACTGTACGTCACTATGTTTGGAGAGCTATATATATATTCTATATTATAGCTATGGAGACAATACTATGGTCATTTGACATTAACTATCTCCTGTCCAACTTGCAAAAAAGAGATAATTTTCCACATACGTTCGCACGTTATCCCGTGGTGAATATTGTATAGTTTAGGAGTGATCTGGGCTAATTCCTGAAAAGCTGAGTTATAGGGCGCTATGTGAATTTGACTAAAGTCGTTGGCGTTTCTCGCCTGGACATGCTACTATTTCCAATTCAAATTCCAATTAGTTTTTTGATGCTCTGATCGTCATCAACGGTATAGTTTTGAACACCACACACGCTGATCAGCTGGATCGATATGAAATCATTGTAGGATCAAGGTGGAATTGACGTCAGATAGTCCTTACCTTTGATCGGGGGTATCCCAAAAATAATATTCCAATTGTCTGATTGCAATTTCCAGTATTGGTGTCCATTGGGTCCCCGACATAATCCGGCACAACACATGCATAGAGGGGCAGGGATGCGTTCCAATGTGATCGGGTGAACCGCTAGGCTTGCCTGGACCAAAATTCTGCACCCGGAGGGGTTTAGATGTAACACACGGTGTGAAATAAGGTTTCAAAGGGTGGGCGATACTGCCACCTAGCAGGATGCGGCCGGTACTGCACTCTCGGAATCTCAGAATGATTTCCTATGGTAACACCGAGGTCCGTGAACCTGTAATGAATTAAAAAAATCGAATAAAAGAAAAAAGGATCTAAAAACCATGGCGGCCAAAAACGAGTTAACTCGTCCTTGGCGTTGAATGTGTTAAGAGTCCAACAGTTCTAACATGTAAAATGTGCTTTATGACAGCTGGGAGGTGGTTTAAACAGACCTTGTCAAAATCTACCCAGGAAGAGAACCGATTTACAAACATAACAGGAGGGTTGAGAATGGCAATCCCACAGTTTAAATGATTGTGGTGGAACCCGGAGAGGTTAATCATGCGCATGGTCAAATCTTCATGATTGATTTGACAAATTTATTGTTAAAACATTGCTAATCAATTTATATCAAGAGTTCAGTAGACAACTTGATTTTCTCTGGCCAGGAGAAAGGCTCAGGCAACACACACCTCATTCTGTGAGTTTGCCTTTTAATCTTTCTGGGGGAAAGGGGGGCGGGGGAGGGACAACCAACCAACTTCTACAATGATGAAAAGGATGAGATGTAGCTATAATAAACAATAATATAAATGATGAAAAGGACTGGATGTAGCTATAATAGACAATAATATAAATGATGAAAAGGACGGAATAGCTATAACAAACAATAATACAATAAACAATAATATAGGGCGGCTGATTGGCGCAGTGGGCAAGGCGCTCGCCACTAACGCAGGAGACGCTGGGTTCGAGCCCAGCTCTCGGCGTTGCTACCGGCTGGCCGGTCGTTCATACTAACACAATTGGCAAGTGTTAGAGGGTGGGAAAGCCGGTGGGTGGGGATTGGACGTTGTGGACAGCGACTCCTACAAGTCGGTTTGGTTACGCCGGTGCGGCGGAAGCAGGAAGTAGCGGGGGCAGCGTGAGCCTCCCACGCGTTACTCCTCGCCACTGAGAGTTCGAGCTGCTGCTGTGAAAATATGCGACAGGCTGCCTCCTCGTGTACCGGAGGGGGAAAAAAATAAACAATAATATAAATTATGAAAAGGACGGGATGTAGCTATAATAAACAATAATATAAATGATGAAAAGGATGGGATGTAGCTATAACAAACAATAATATAATAAACAATAATATAAATGATGAAAAGGATGGGATGTAGTTATAACAAACACTAATATAGTAAACAATAATATAAATAATGGATGTAGTTGTAATAAACAATTTTATAAATGATGAAAATAACAGGATGTAGCTGTAATAGATAATAATATAAATGATAAAAAACAGGATGTAGCTATGATAAACAATATAAATGAGGAAAATGATGCGATGTAGATGTAATAAACGATAATATAAATGATGAAAAGGACAGAATGTAGCTATATTAAACAATAATATAAATTGTGAAAAGGATGCAATGTAGCTATATTAACACTTTCAATGCCCAAAACGTGATAAGACGTTTTATCAGCCCAATGCCTGAATGCCCACGACGACAATTATCGTTTTCTTTTTTTATTAGCGATCTGAATTCATATTTCATCAACCGAGTCTCCCGTTGGTATGCAGCCCCTGTAGGAGCTCAGATGTGAAAAAACCGCCCCCTATCGTCTCCCAGATGGTAATGCACCCTTTTGGAATGGACTCAATGAAAATGGATGAGAAAAGAAAAATCCGGAATCCACATTTTACTTCTCAGGCATGTAACCCGAGCCGATCGGATTCATTGTGGAGCCTCAGAACAGCGTGGAATACATATGTACAGTATGTAGCGTTGGATCAATAAAAGCGATAGATTTTTGGAATGGCGATCAGGAATTGGAATGATCTTTTTGGAGAACATCTGATCTGAGGTAAGGAATCTATTTTACAAGTCTTGGGATAATCAGAGTTGTATTCGCTGAGATCTCAGCGTTCGCCCTATGTGTGTGTGTGTGTGTGTGTGTGTGTGTGTGTGTGTGTGTGTGTGTGTGTGTGTGTGTGGGCGATCGCTTTGAGGAAATCAGAGAATCGATTTTTCAGATTGCCTATATAGCGCGTATACGTACACATATCGATAATCTAGCGTTTATTTGAAAACTATTCATAAATAGGCAGAAAAATTACAACGTTTTTGTGTATTCTAGAATATTCCAGAAAAGGGCGATTATCATGGAATATTTATATTTTCCTTGAAAACGAGGGCTTTTCAAAATGCTATAAAACGAAAATGAACCGATAAAAAAACAATCCGCTTCGACAATGTTGACTGGAAAACGAGTCATTGATAAGCGACGGGAGATTAGACACATAATTTAAAACATAGATTAGGCGTTATTAACGCTAACATTGAAGTGGATGGTGGGCATTCAAGTGGTAAATCAAGATTAAGCTTGGGCTTTGAAAGTGTTAAACAATAATATAAATTATGAAGAGGATGCGATGTAGCTATAATAAACAATAATATATAAATGATGAAAAGAATGCGATGTAGCTATAATAAACAATAATGTAAATGATGAAAAGGATGCGATGTAGCTATAATAAATAATATAAATGATGAAAAGGATGGGATATAATAAACAGTGTCTCTTCACCTGCAGACTTGGACAGGAGTATATTCTGAACATCCAATCTGTCTCCAACTACAGTAAGTACGCACTCAGTGATTGTGACATGTTGTGAGCACCAAACTCATGGGAAATGTCATTTTAGAAGTCAAATAGAGGCCTTGTACAGAATGTTTATGTAGTTCTCTGTCTTCCAACTTAGCTGCCTGTAACATAACAACCATTGTTTTGTAGATGGCACATAATAATTTGGTGTCTTATTATTGGATCTTGTAAGTCACACCCTAAAATATAATTCACATGTTATTTCTATAATAGTGTATAGTTCAGTTTAAATTTGTGAAAAGAGTCAAGAGTCAATAGTTTGTAAGCTGATTAAACACATATAATGTTCATATTTAAAAATGGCATATCAAATTTAATCGGTTATTACTCAAGTGCAAATGGGAAATAGTGTTTCACATTCGAGTCTAATTTGTTCTAAAATATTTTGCCCCTATGAATGAAAACTATGAGAGAGAGATATAGAGATCGAAAACGCTTCACACAAGTTGTTTCACAATCTTTCTCTCTCTCTCCCAGAAGCAGACGCAAGTTATTCTTTTTTAAATATCATCATAGCGTATGTTTTTAAATGTGATAAATTATTCATCTACTGTATGAATAGTTTTCATTGAAATTATTATGATTAACCGTACAGACCTAGATCATGAGGCTATTGAAACTGTTTTTGTAGAAATTCTATTTGAAAGGGCTAAATCTGTTCTAGTCGGCACAATTTACAGACCGCCAGACCAAAATGGCTTTTATGATGTGTTGGATGCGTGCTTAGCTGGAGCTGAGGATGCAGAAATTATTCTTATTGGGGATTGGAACACGGATATGCAACAAAAAGATGCACCCGTCTTCAAATCCTACAATAGGTTTTGTGATCTGCACGGCCTCAGCCAGCTAATCACACAACCCACACGTGTATGTGAGTCAACTCAGACTACCATTGACCTCATCCTGACCTCTGACAAGTCCAAGATCGCCAATAAAGGGGTTATAGCATGCGGGTTAAGTGATCATTATATGATATTCTGCACCCGCAAAAAGCTAAAACAAAAGGCTGGCTGTCACAAAACAGTCACATCTAGAGACCTCAAAACCTACTCTAGCGAGGCCTTTAACCTTGAACTGGAGAGTCTGGACTGGTCAGATGAGCTCAATGGTACACTGGTTGAAGAAACATGGCTTGGCTTCAAAACCAAATTTTCAACGATACTAAACAACATGGCCCCCCTAAGAACCACCAGGGTAAAAAATCGCGCTGAGCCGTGGATGCACACTGAAATACTGACCGCTATGAAGACCAGAGACAGAAAATGCTCTGAGTTTCGTAAAAGTCAGTCAAAGCTTACCATAAGCACGAGCAGTGAACTCCAAGCCCACGTGACTGAACTCAAACTGGAAAGAAACAGACTAAGAAATGACGTAAACTCCATGATCAAAACAGCAAAAAAAAATCATCTGACAAAACCGAGGAAAACAAAAACAAACCATGTGAACTTTGGAAATTACTCAATAACCAACTAGGCTGCAGTAAAAAACTTAAAACCAGATTCTCAAACATAAACATAAAGACGGACAACACGCTCATCACAGACAAGCTGGATATAGCCAATTACTTAAATAGTTTCTTCACAAACATAGCCACAACACTGGTAAACAAACTACCCTCCCACTCAGGGCATTATGGGGTAGAACACATAGTAGCATACTACAAGAACCTAGGGGTCCACAAAGACGACTTCAAACTGGAAATGGTAACAACAGATGAGGTACTCAAAAAACTGAGCGCCCTCCAACCTAACAAGGCCACTGGCCATGACAACATCCCCTCCAAATTCCTCAGAGACTCACCCCAGTCATCACACACATAATAAACCTCTCCATAAAACAGGGACACGTCCCCAAGGACTTCAAAATTGCGAGAGTAACACCCCTGCACAAAAAAGGCAGTAAATTAGCCCCAGGCAACTACCGCCCTGTTTCTATCCTTACCTCCATCTCGAAAGTCATGGAAAAAATTGTATACGAACAGGTCGAAAAATATCTCGCGGAAAGAAATCTAATCTACGAATTCCAATCTGGCTTCAGAACATCCCACTCCACTGACACATGCCTTCTCTATTTAAACGACCACATCAAACAAGAGGTGGACGCGGGCAAATACTGCGGCATGGTCATGCTGGACCTACAAAAGGCCTTCGACACTGTCAATCACACCATTCTGATTGACAAGCTAAAAGCAATTGGTTTTGATAGTCTATCAGTGAGCTGGATGCAATCCTACCTGGAGGGGAGAGAGCAGATGGTGGAGGTAAACGGTACCCTACCCCCCCCCCCCTCACAGTAAGCTGTGGTGTTCCACAAGGAAGCATACTAGGTCCGCTACTGTTCCTAATTTATGCAAATGACATGTCGTCAGCTTGTGACTGCAACTTGTTCCTGTTTGCGGACGACTCAGCCCTGCTGGTCTCTGACAAGAACAAGTTACAGGTTGAAAAAACCCTCAGCTCGGAACTAGGCAAAATCTGCATATGGCTCGCTGATAACAAACTATCATTACACATGGGCAAAACAGAGTCCATTCTCTTCGGTTCAAATAACAAACTCAGCAAGACCGACGGCTTCTCAGTTACAGTGGATGACAATATTGTCACAAGGAAAGAAGATATTACCTACCTGGGTTCAATCCTAGAGGCAAATCTTTCCTGTGACAAAATGGCATCCAATGTAATAAAAAAAAAGTCAACCAACAAACTCGATTCTTGTACCGGATCTCCTCACTGGTAAACAAGAATACCCTGAAGACTCTGGCAGGAGCACTCATTCAAGGGTACTACGACTATGCTTGCACCTCATGGTACCAAAGCACCTCAAAGGCGCTAAAAACAAAATTACAAACATCTCAAAACAAACTGGTCAGACTACTGCTTGACATTACTCCTAGAACCCACCTCACCCCTGCCCACTTTGACAACCTAGGATGGCTTACACTACACGACCAAGGTACCCATGTACATGTCAAAATACTTCCCAAAGGTCAGTGAATACCACGATCACAACACCAGAGGGAGCTCCACAAATCATGTTAAACCCAGATTCGG